>NW_027645649.1:0-142206 GCF_949357685.1 Gobio gobio | reverse complement strand
GACCCAGGTCAAATGATCCCACTGCTCACTATGATATTGGTCCCTTAATATGGATCAGGCTGAGATTTTTTTTTTTTTTCTTGCCGAAGACTCACTGATCAACTCAATGTTAAACACAATGCAGGTCTGTTATCTTGGTCTGTATAAAGGTGTTTATTGTGAACTGGTTTTAAGGATGACACACTTGGCATTGATTGAGGATCTTGTTGCACGTGGTGTGAGCATCCTGTTTGCTAAGAGTGATGAAAGGTTGTGCAGAAAGCCCTTATACACTGTAAACCTGTTGGCAATACAGTAAGTTGGCAAAAAAAAAGAGGTAATCAGTTACTTAAAAGTTTAAATAAGCGGAACTTGCAGTTCCCTTTCAAGGGAACTCGCGCTGCGTCAAAACGCTCTTTGAGAACGCTTCTGCGTGATTGCGTCTTGAAGCACTTGTGGAATCAGTCCAATGGACAGACGGAACGTCATAGACGGGTGACGTCATAGACCGGAAACTATAAAGCACCCGTGAACACAGACAGAACTAGCTTCTTCGCCTTCAAGAAGCGCTCTGTGTGAATCTTGTCTGTAAAAACTGGTGTTTTTTGTCTGTCTTAAAAAAAAAAAAAAAAAAAGTTAGGCAGGAGTTTTCCACCTTTGTTCTTGTAAAAGAAAAACATAAAAGTAAAACAAACGTGACAGCTATGGATGTGTTCATTCACTGGATGTGTTCATCCCTGCCCTCATTTCATTACGGGTGGGGATGCATATTCTATGTGTGTTGACTGTTCGTTAAGCCGCCGGGCGCTCTCCGACGAGGGCGCTTCGGCTCGCGTTCCCCGCGGCTCAGGTCCCTTCTGCCGAGGCAGAGCGGCGGCTTCAGTCGTGGGGATCGCAAATAGGTCCGGCAGAGGGGTTAGAGACGGGCATCGCCCTTTCTCTGCCTTCACCTGCCGGATTCAGTGTTTCATCTCAGGGTTGGAAGCACGCTTGCGGTTCCTTCCGCCCCGGGTGAAGCGCAGAGACATATGTATGTGCGTCAGCTTTCATGAAAAAGGAGTGGGCGGACATTCATTGATACATTTCTCAAATGTGTAAGAAAAGCACGTAGCGAAAAAGAGAAAATAACGACTCGGATCTCATATTTGCCGAGGCAACATGTAGATTACAGTCTGCAATATAAACACTGCATCTCACGTTTTGCCGAGGCAGCGTGTAGACTGCTAAGAATGTAACAGATTTGCAGAGCTCGTGTTTCCGAGGCAACACGTAGATTACAGTCTGCAATATAGTAGCGTTTGATCTTGCGTTTTGCCGAGGCAGCGCATAGATCAGGGTCTGCTAAAAAAAAAAAATATATATATATATAATGGACAGAGCTCGTGTTTGCCGAGGCAACACGTAGATTACATTCTGAAATATAAGAGAAATCAATGGATCTCGTGTTTGCCGAGGCAACACGTAGATCATGTTGCCACAATGCATTTATAAATGGGGGAAAGAAGGAAGAGAAAAAGAAAAAGAGAAGCCTTTTTCTCTGTTCCTATGTTTGACTCCTCTTTGCATTTTTCATGCCAATGAATATTCAGCCAAAAGAGTGAACATCTGAGTGGTTTTGAATGCATTTCATTTTGACAAATTAAATCATATTTCTTTGTGGCTTGAGAATTCTTTATATATGGAACATATATATACATATTTCTAAAAATCCATGGTTATGGTAAGAGCATGCGCTGAGTGCTTCATGCCCTTTCTAATTCCAAAATGTGGAAGCAGAGTGAAGTTCTCTTCAGGCAAGGCGGTATTGAAAGACCGTTATTGTCATAAAGAGGGCTTTGTCAAAGTAAAACTCCTGATGCCATCAATGTCAGGTTTCTGAGGGAAACCCTCCGTAGGAAGGCGGTGTTCACCACATTATACGCTGCCCATCTCCCTTCGGGGCCCTCAAGGGGACCATTCTGCCAACCTCGCCATTTCATGTGTTTCGGGGCGCAGTGGTCTCTGGCGAACACATATCTCAGGGTCCACCCGGAAACGTAGTGGTCCTGGGATGTGCGCACCCTCCGAGGAGGGTCCTAGAGCAGTCAGGCCAGTTGTTCCCTGCGCCTTCGTGCTTCAGGGCACTGCGCTTGCTGCTTGTGGTACACCAGAGGCCAGTCTTGAGAGACTGGTATCTCTAATATTTCTGACGATATAAATATCATGTCTCTGAGGGTCCCTTCCGTAGGAAGGCGGTGTCCACCTCATTATAAGGTGCCCGTCTCCCTTCGGTGCCCTCAGGGGGACCATTCTGCCAACCCTGCCACCTCGTGTGTTTCAGGGCGCAGTGGTCCCTAACGAGCACATATCTTAGGTTCCACCCGGAAACGTAGTGGTCCTGGGATGTGCGCCCCCTCTGAGGAGGGTCCTAGAGCAGTCAGGCCAGTTGTTCCCTGCGCCTTCGTGCTTCAGGGCACTGCGCTTGCTGCTTGTGGCCACGGGCCAGTCTCGAGAGACTGGTATCTCTAATATTTCTGACGAGCTCATATATCAGGTTTCACCCAGAAAACGTAGTGGCCCTGGGATGTGCGCCCCCTCCGAGGAGGGTCCTAGAGCAGTCAGGCCAGTTGTTCCCTGCACCTTCGTGCTTCAGGGCACTGTGCTTGCTGCTTGTGGCCAGAGGCCAGTCTCGAGAGACTGGTATCTCTAATATTTCTGACGAGCTCATATCTCAGGTTCCACCCGGAAAACGTAGTGGCCCTGGGGTGTGCGCCCCCTCCGAGGAGGGTCCTAGAGCAGTCAGGCCAGTTGTTTCCTGCGCCTTCGTGCTTCAGGGCACTGTGCTTGCTGTTCGCGGTATGTCAGAGGTCAGTCTTGAGGGACTGGCACCATGGCAGAATCTGTTAGGTTTCATGGCAGCTGCGTCCGACGGGGATACCTTTTTGGCCTGCTGAGCATGAGACCGTGACAGTGGTGGCTCATAACCAAGGGGTTTCCCTGAGGGGATACCTGCTCCGCATGATGGAAGTCACGCGGCGATGCTTTCGTGCTTTAGTTATGTGGAAAGATCCTTGGTTTATGCCCTAAAGGCTGGTATTGGGGACTCATGTTCGTCGCGTTACGCTAACGACAGAGTTTCCTTTGCGGGCTGGGGGTAGAAATCATGAGTGGTCACTCTCTAGAGCAATATAACACTGCATCTCATGTTTTGCCGAGGCAGCGTGTAGATGCAGTCTGAAAAAAGAAAGAAAAAGAAGGAAGCACATCTCAGGTTCCACCCAGAAACGTAGTGGTCCTGGGATGTGCGCCCCCTCCGAGGAGGGTCCTAGAGCAGTCAGGCCAGTTGTTCCCTGCGCCTTCGTGCTTCAGGGCACTGCGCTTGCTGCTTGTGGTACACCAGAGGCCAGTCTTGAGAGACTGGTATCTATAATATTTCTGACAATTTCAATATCATGTCTCTGAGGATCCCCTCCATAGGAAGGCGGTCTCTACTTCATTATACGGTGCCCGTCTCCCTTCGGTGCCCTCAGGGGGACCATTCTGTCAACCCTGCCACCTCGTGTGTTTCGGGGCGCAGTGGTCCCTAACGAGCACATATCTCAGGTTCCACCCGGAAACGTAGTGGCCCTGGGATGTGCGCCCCCTCCGAGGAGGGTCCTAGAGCAGTCAGGCCAGTTGTTCCCTGCGCCTTCGTGCTTCAGGGCACTGCGCTTGCTGCTTGTGGTACACCAGAGGCCAGTCTCGAGAGACTGGTATCTCTAATATTTTCGACGATATCAATATCATGTCTGGGGGGGACCATTCTGCTAACCCCGCCACCTCGTGTGTTTCGGGGCGCAGTGGTCCCTAACAAGCTTATATCTCAGGTTCCACCCGGAAACGTAGTGGCCCTGGGGTGTGCGCCCCCTCCGAGGAGGGTCCTAGAGCAGTCAGGCCAGTTGTTCCCTGCGCCTTCGTGCTTCAGGGCACTGCGCTTGCTGTTCGCAGTATGTCAGAGGTCAGTCTTGAGGGACTGGCACCATGGCAGAATCTGTTAGGTTTCATGGCAGTTGCGTCCAACGGGGATACCTTTTTGGCCTGCTGAGCATGAGACCATGACAGTGGTGGCTCATAACCAAGGGGTTTCCCTGAGGGGATACCTGCACCGCATGATTGAAGTCACGCGGCGATGCCTTCGTGCTCTAGTTATGTGGAAAGATCCTTGGTTAACGTCCTAAAGGCCGGTATTGGAGACTCATGTTCGTCGCGTTACGCTAACGACAGAGTCTTCCTTTGCGGGCTGGGGGAGCGATCATGAGTGATCCTGCTGAGGCAGGGGCTGAGGCCCGGGTAAATATAGACTCCACACCGAGGTGGCGGAGCTCTTGTGGTTATCCAGCTCCTCCGGGACTGGACACCATGATACGGGAATGGCCGAGGCCACCCTGTACACCTTTACCCGATTGCTCTGCTTCTGGGAGTTCTGGAGAGAATTCGCCGAGACGTGGCTCGTCTGCTGTTAATAGCTCCGTACTGGCGGGCCCGAGTAGGGCCCAGACCTAGTTTCTCTTCTGGATGGCTCTCCGCTGGAGATTCCGTTCAGTAGGGAATTTAACTCTTAAGTGAGAGGTTTGATCATCACCCCTGCCAGGAGGGTGAAACTGGGCCTGGCCTCCGAGGGGGCCCAGCCCATAAGTTCAGGTCTCTCAGCCGAGGCTGTTGAGACCATATATCACTCCAGAGCTCCGTCCACTAGGAAACTGTATTCTAGCCACATTGAAGGTGTATGTGGCAGCCTTAGCTGCTTTCCACGCTCCTTTTGGGTGAGGTTTCTTTGAGGAGACACCCGCTAGTTACTTGTTTCCTTCGTGGCTTTTTGAGGCTTAGATCTGCAGTCAAGGGTTTGCGCCCGGCATAGGGAAAGTTCTCTTCATCCTAGGCCAGGCTATGTTGCTGGGGAAAAAATTCTACTAGCATTGTAATACCTATAGTACTGCTGGCCTTTGTCCTCCTCGGCGTCAGACCAAGGGAAACTAATCTGCTTTGACCACTCCTGGGGTGCAGGTGCTATCGTAGTAGTGTGCACTTTTGATTTCACACATATACGGTCACATGCTCTTATGGCGGCGTTGGTATTGCGTTCTCAAAGCGTTTTGACGCAGCGCGAGTTCCCTTGAAAGGGAACGTCTCAGGTTACGTATGTAACCATGGTTCCCTGAGAGGGAACGAGACGCTGCGTCACCCTGCCATATTCCCTGTGTGCCCGTGAGCGACTTCTTTCAGGCTTTTTCAGAAGCTAGTTCTGTCTGTGTTCACGGGTGCTTTATAGTTTCCGGTCTATGACGTCACCCGTCTATGACGTTCCGTCTGTCCATTGGACTGATTCCACAAGTGCTTCAAGACGCAATCACGCAGAAGCGTTCTCAAAGCGTTTTGACGCAGCGTCTCGTTCCCTCTCAGGGAACCATGGTTACATACGTAACCTGAGACGGTTTCCTGTGTCACCTCCACATTCACAGAGGGATCCATCTCCAGAGTATTGACTATGGCCATGCAAACTACATTTCCCATAATGCTGCTCTCCTGGACTGATCACACACCTGCTCTTCATTGATTACACTCACACCTGCACTTCATTTCCACATGTATAAGAATCCCTCTCTCACACCCATTCAGTGCGAAGTCTTGTTTTGCCCTGGCATACATACTGAGTGATTGTCTACTGATTCTGTTTATTCTGGTTTAGATCTTGGACTGTTTTTGGAACTCTTCGACCACTCTCTGGCTACCTCGACCTTGGACTGTTTCCTGGCTAACTGAACATACTCTGGCTCCCACGACCCTGCACTGTTACCCGTGTTTGAAACCTTGCTGCCTGCCCCGATCATCAGCACTAGCTTACCTGAGTATTCTTTGCCTTGCCCATACCATTCCTGTCTACCTATCAATACCCTGTCTGACTTTGTCACTAATTAAAGCTGCAAATGGATCTCTATGACTCTGTGGATTCGTTACAGTAGCGACAAGGGCTACAAAAGGTTTTCATTTTTAATGTTTTTTTTGTTTTTTGTTTTTTTTACATATTATGGCTGTACAAGAAGTCCATATTTGACCTACTGAACATGTTTTTGGACTAAGAGTCCATACACACTAATTCACTATCCATACTCATTGACTTCCATTCTGATTCCAATTAGTAGTTAAAAGGTCCACATTTTTTTTTAATACATGTTTTGGCTGTACAGAAGTCCATATTTGACCTAAAGAACATGTTTTAGGCCTAAGAGTCCTTAAATACTAATTTACTATACATACTCATTGAATTCCCTTCTTATTCCCTTTACAAGCCAACATTTCCACAAAAATGTTTGACATGTTATGGCTGTACAGAAGTCCATATTTGACCTACTGAAAATATTTTTGTCCCAAAGGTCAAAAAGTCACTCATTGACTTCCCTTCTGGTTTCAATTTGTAGCCAAAAGTTCCACAAAAAGGTTTTAATTTTTAATTTTTTTTTTACATTAAATGGCTGTATAGAAGTCCATATTTGACCTGCTGAACATATTTTTGGCCCAAAGGTAAAAAAAAAATCACTCATTAACTTCCCTTCTGATTCCAATAAGTAGCTTACAGGTCTAAAAAAGATTTTAATCTTTATTTTTTTTTTACATATGGCTGTACAAGAAGTCCATATTTTACCTACTGAACATGTTTTTGGACTAAGAGTCCATACACACTCATTCACTATACATACTCATTGACTTCCATTCTGATTCCAATTAGTAGTTAAAAGGTCCACATTTTTTTTTTTACAAATGTTTTGGCTGTAGAGAAGTCCATATTTGACCTAAAGAACATGTTTTAGGCCTAAGAGTCCTTAAACACTAATTTACTATACATGCTCATTGACTTCCCTTCTTATTCCCTTTACAAGCCAAAATTTCCACAAAAATGTTTGACATGTTATTGCTGTACAGAAGTACATATTTGACCTACTGAACAAATTTTTGTCCCAAAGGTCAAAAGGTCAATCATTGACTTTCTTTCTGGTTCGAATAAGTAGCTAAAAGGTCTACAAAAGGTTTTACTTTTTTTTTTTTTTACATATAATGGCTATACAAAGTCCATATTTGACCTACTGAACAAATTTTTGTCCCAAATGTCAAAAAAGTCACTCAATGACTTCCCTTCTGGTTCCAATTAGTAGCTAAAAGGTCTACAAAAGGTTGTAATGTTGTTTTTTTTTTTTTTTTTTTACATATTATGGCTGTACAAGAAGTCCATTTTTGACCTACTGAACAAATTTTTGTCCCAAAGGTCAAAATGTCACTCATTGACTTTCCTTCTGGTTCGAATAAGTAGCTAAAAGGTCTACAAAAGGTTTTACATTTTATTTTTTATTTTTTTTTACATATTATGGCTGTACAAGAAGTCCATTTTTGAACTACTGAACACATTTTTGTCCCAAAGGTAAAAAAGTCACTCATTGACTTTCCTTCTGGTTCGAATAAGTAGCTAAAAGGTCTACAAAAGGTTTTAATCTTTAATTATTATTATTTTTTTTCATATGGCTGTACAAGAAGTCCATATTTGACCTACTGAACATGTTTTTGGCCCAAGAGTCCTTGAACACTAACTTACTATACATACACACTCTTTGACTTCCCTTCTGAATCTAATTGCTAGCCAAAAGTTCCACAAAAAGGTTTTATTTTGTTTTTGTTTTTTTTGTTTTTTACATGTTATGGCTGTACAGAAGTCCATATTTGACCTACTGAACATATTTTTGCCCAAAGGTCAAAAAGTCACTCATTGACTTTCCTTCTGGTTCCAATAAGTAGCTAAAAGGTCTACAAAAGGTTAAAAAATTTTTTTTTTTTTTTAACATATTATGGCTGTACAAAGTCCATATTTGATCTACTGAAAAAAAATTTGTCCCAAAGGTCAAAAAGTCACTCATTGACTTCCCTTCTGGTTCCAATTAGTAGCTTAAATGTCTACAAAAGGTTTTAATTTTTAAAAATATATTTTTTTTTACATATTATGGCTCTACAAAAAGTCTATATTTGACCTATTGAAAATATTTTTGTCCCAAAGGTCAAAAAAGTCACTCATTGACTTTCCTTCTGGTTCGAATAAGTAGCTAAAAGGTCTACAAAAGGTTTTAAATTTTTTTTTTTTTTTTTTTTTTTTTTTTACATATAATGGCTGTACAAAGTCCAAATTTGACCTACTGAACAAATTTTTGTCCCAAATGTCAAAAAGTCACTCATTGACTTCCCTTCTGGTTCCAATTAGTAGCTAAAACGTCTACAAAAGGTTTTAATCTTTAATTTTTTTTTTTTTTTTTTTTTTTACATATGGCTGTACAAGAAGTCCATATTTGACCTACTGAACATATTTTTGGACTAAGAGTCCATACACACTAATTCACTATACATACTCATTGACTACCATTCTGATTCCAATTGGTAGTTAAAAGGTCCACATTTTTTTAATACATTTTTTGGCTGTACAGAAGTCCATATTTGACCTAAAGAACATGTTTTAGGCCTAAGAGTCCTTAAACACTAATTTACTATACATACTCATTGACTTCCCTTCTTATTCCCTTTACAAGCCAAAATTTCCACAAAAATGTTTGACATGTTATGGCTGTACAGAAGTCCATATTTGACCTACTGAAAATATTTTTGTCCCAAAGGTCAAAAAACTCACTCATTGACTTTCCTTCTGGTTCGAATAAGTAGCTAAAAGGTCTACAAAAGGTTTTAATTTTTTTTTTTTTTTTTTTTTACAAATAATGGCTGTACAAAGTCCATATTTGACCTACTGAACAAATTTTTGTCCCAAAGGTCAAAAAGTCACTCATTGACTTTCTTTCTGGTTCGAATAAGTAGCGACAAGGTCTACAAAAGGTTTTAAATTTTTTTTTTTTTTTTACATATAATGGCTGTACAAAGTCCATATTTGACCTACTGAACATGTTTTTGGCCCAAGAGTCCATACACACTAATTCACTATACATACTCATTGACTACCATTCTGATTCCAATTTGTAGTTAAAAGGTCTACAAAAGGTTGTAATGTTTTTTTTTTTTTTTTTTTTTTACATATTATGGCTGTACAAGAAGTCCATTTTTGACCTACTGAACAAATTTTTGTCCCAAAGGTCAAAATGTCACTCATTGACTTTCCTTCTGGTTCGAATAAGTAGCTAAAAGGTCTACAAAAGGTTTTACATTTTATTTTTTATTTTTTTTTACATATTATGGCTGTACAAGAAGTCCATTTTTGAACTACTGAACACATTTTTGTCCCAAAGGTAAAAAAGTCACTCATTGACTTTCCTTCTGGTTCGAATAAGTAGCTAAAAGGTCTACAAAAGGTTTTAATCTTTAATTATTATTTTTTTTTTTCATATGGCTGTACAAGAAGTCCATATTTGACCTACTGAACATGTTTTTGGCCCAAGAGTCCTTGAACACTAACTTACTATACATACACACTCTTTGACTTCCCTTCTGAATCTAATTGCTAGCCAAAAGTTCCACAAAAAGGTTTTATTTTGTTTTTGTTTTTTTTGTTTTTTACATGTTATGGCTGTACAGAAGTCCATATTTGACCTACTGAACATATTTTTGCCCAAAGGTCAAAAAGTCACTCATTGACTTTCCTTCTGGTTCCAATAAGTAGCTAAAAGGTCTACAAAAGGTTAAATTTTTTTTTTTTTTTTTAACATATTATGGCTGTACAAAGTCCATATTTGATCTACTGAAAAAAAATTTGTCCCAAAGGTCAAAAAGTCACTCATTGACTTCCCTTCTGGTTCCAATTAGTAGCTTAAATGTCTACAAAAGGTTTTAATTTTTAAAAATATATTTTTTTTTACATATTATGGCTCTACAAAAAGTCTATATTTGACCTACTGAAAATATTTTTGTCCCAAAGGTCAAAAAAGTCACTCATTGACTTTCCTTCTGGTTCGAATAAGTAGCTAAAAGGTCTACAAAAGGTTTTAAATTTTTTTTTTTTTTTTTTTTTTTTTACATATAATGGCTGTACAAAGTCCAAATTTGACCTACTGAACAAATTTTTGTCCCAAATGTCAAAAAGTCACTCATTGACTTCCCTTCTGGTTCCAATTAGTAGCTAAAACGTCTACAAAAGGTTTTAATCTTTAATTTTTTTTTTTTTTTTTTTTTTTACATATGGCTGTACAAGAAGTCCATATTTGACCTACTGAACATATTTTTGGACTAAGAGTCCATACACACTAATTCACTATACATACTCATTGACTACCATTCTGATTCCAATTGGTAGTTAAAAGGTCCACATTTTTTTAATACATTTTTTGGCTGTACAGAAGTCCATATTTGACCTAAAGAACATGTTTTAGGCCTAAGAGTCCTTAAACACTAATTTACTATACATACTCATTGACTTCCCTTCTTATTCCCTTTACAAGCCAAAATTTCCACAAAAATGTTTGACATGTTATGGCTGTACAGAAGTCCATATTTGACCTACTGAAAATATTTTTGTCCCAAAGGTCAAAAAACTCACTCATTGACTTTCCTTCTGGTTCGAATAAGTAGCTAAAAGGTCTACAAAAGGTTTTAATTTTTTTTTTTTTTTTTTTACAAATAATGGCTGTACAAAGTCCATATTTGACCTACTGAACAAATTTTTGTCCCAAAGGTCAAAAAGTCACTCATTGACTTTCTTTCTGGTTCGAATAAGTAGCGACAAGGTCTACAAAAGGTTTTAAATTTTTTTTTTTTTTTTACATATAATGGCTGTACAAAGTCCATATTTGACCTACTGAACATGTTTTTGGCCCAAGAGTCCATACACACTAATTCACTATACATACTCATTGACTACCATTCTGATTCCAATTTGTAGTTAAAAGGTCTACAAAAGGTTGTAATGTTTTTTTTTTTTTTTTTTTTTTACATATTATGGCTGTACAAGAAGTCCATTTTTGACCTACTGAACAAATTTTTGTCCCAAAGGTCAAAATGTCACTCATTGACTTTCCTTCTGGTTCGAATAAGTAGCTAAAAGGTCTACAAAAGGTTTTACATTTTATTTTTTATTTTTTTTTACATATTATGGCTGTACAAGAAGTCCATTTTTGAACTACTGAACACATTTTTGTCCCAAAGGTAAAAAAGTCACTCATTGACTTTCCTTCTGGTTCGAATAAGTAGCTAAAAGGTCTACAAAAGGTTTTAATCTTTAATTATTATTATTTTTTTTCATATGGCTGTACAAGAAGTCCATATTTGACCTACTGAACATGTTTTTGGCCCAAGAGTCCTTGAACACTAACTTACTATACATACACACTCTTTGACTTCCCTTCTGAATCTAATTGCTAGCCAAAAGTTCCACAAAAAGGTTTTATTTTGTTTTTGTTTTTTTTGTTTTTTACATGTTATGGCTGTACAGAAGTCCATATTTGACCTACTGAACATATTTTTGCCCAAAGGTCAAAAAGTCACTCATTGACTTTCCTTCTGGTTCCAATAAGTAGCTAAAAGGTCTACAAAAGGTTAAATTTTTTTTTTTTTTTTTACATATTATGGCTGTACAAAGTCCATATTTGATCTACTGAAAAAAAATTTGTCCCAAAGGTCAAAAAGTCACTCATTGACTTCCCTTCTGGTTCCAATTAGTAGCTTAAATGTCTACAAAAGGTTTTAATTTTTAAAAATATATTTTTTTTTACATATTATGGCTCTACAAAAAGTCCATATTTGACCTACTGAAAATATTTTTGTCCCAAAGGTCAAAAAAGTCACTCATTGACTTTCCTTCTGGTTCGAATAAGTAGCTAAAAGGTCTACAAAAGGTTTTAAATTTTTTTTGTTTTTTTTTTTTTACATATAATGGCTGTACAAAGTCCAAATTTGACCTACTGAACAAATTTTTGTCCCAAATGTCAAAAAGTCACTCATTGACTTCCCTTCTGGTTCCAATTAGTAGCTAAAACGTCTACAAAAGGTTTTAATCTTTAATTTTTTTTTTTTTTTTTTTTTTTACATATGGCTGTACAAGAAGTCCATATTTGACCTACTGAACATATTTTTGGACTAAGAGTCCATACACACTAATTCACTATACATACTCATTGACTACCATTCTGATTCCAATTGGTAGTTAAAAGGTCCACATTTTTTTAATACATTTTTTGGCTGTACAGAAGTCCATATTTGACCTAAAGAACATGTTTTAGGCCTAAGAGTCCTTAAACACTAATTTACTATACATACTCATTGACTTCCCTTCTTATTCCCTTTACAAGCCAAAATTTCCACAAAAATGTTTGACATGTTATGGCTGTACAGAAGTCCATATTTGACCTACTGAAAATATTTTTGTCCCAAAGGTCAAAAAACTCACTCATTGACTTTCCTTCTGGTTCGAATAAGTAGCTAAAAGGTCTACAAAAGGTTTTAATTTTTTTTTTTTTTTTTTTTACAAATAATGGCTGTACAAAGTCCATATTTGACCTACTGAACAAATTTTTGTCCCAAAGGTCAAAAAGTCACTCATTGACTTTCTTTCTGGTTCGAATAAGTAGCGACAAGGTCTACAAAAGGTTTTAAATTTTTTTTTTTTTTTTACATATAATGGCTGTACAAAGTCCATATTTGACCTACTGAACATGTTTTTGGCCCAAGAGTCCATACACACTAATTCACTATACATACTCATTGACTACCATTCTGATTCCAATTTGTAGTTAAAAGGTCCACATTTTTTTAATAAATTTTTTGGCTGTACAGAAGTCCATATTTGACCTAAAGAACATGTTTTAGGCCTAAGAGTCATTAAACACTAATTTACTATACATACTCATTGACTTCCCTTCTTATTCCCTTTACAAGCCAAAATTTCCACAAAAATGTTTGACATGTTATGGCTGTACAGAAGTCCATATTTGACCTACTGAAAATATTTTTGTCCCAAAGGTCAAAAAACTCACTCATTGACTTTCCTTCTGGTTCGAATAAGTAGCTAAAAGGTCTACAAAAGGTTTTAATTTTTATTTTTTTTTTACAAATAATGGCTGTACAAAGTCAATATTTGACCTACTGAACAAATTTTTGTCCCAAAGGTCAAAAAGTCACTCATTGACTTTCTTTCTGGTTCGAATAAGTAGCGACAAGGTCTACAAAAGGTTTAAATTTTTTTTTTTTTTACATATAATGGCTGTACAAAGTCCATATTTGACCTACTGAACAAATTTTTGTCCCATATGTCAAAAAGTCACTCATTGACTTTCCTTCTGGTTCGAATAAGTAGCTAAAAGGTCTACAAAAGGTTTTACATTTTTTTTTTTTTTTTTTTACATATAATGGCTGTACAAAGTCCATATTTGACCTACTGAACAAATTTTTGTCCCAAATGTCAAAAAGTCGCTCATTGACTTCCCTTCTGGTTCCAATTAGTAGCTAAAACGTCTACAAAAGGTTTTAATCTTTAATTATTTTTTTTTACATGTGGCTGTACAAGAAGTCCATATTTGACCTACTGAACATGTTTTTGTCCCAAAGGTCAAAAAGTCACTCATTCCAATTAGCAGAGGTGTCAAGTAACTAAGTACAAATACTTCGTTACCTTACTTAAGTACAAATTTTGTGTATCTATACTTTACTGGAGTAATTATTTTTCAGCCTACTTTTTACTTCTACTCCTTACATTTTCAAGCAATTATCTGTACTTTCTACTCCTTACATTTTAATAATAGCCTCGTTATTTCGGCATGTTTTCATTCCGGCTTGTCGTCAAAAAAAAAAAAACCTATCCAGATAAATCGTGCCATCCGGATAGAGTGAATTTGATTGTGGTTGGATGAGAAGGATAAACACAAACCATTCCGACACCCTATTGGGTTGTAGGCAATCAATCACGCCTGCACCTGCACAAATCACACACCATGTTGCCAGATAGGGCGGGTTCTCGCCGAGGAGCACGTACTTTCAGCCAATCAGCGATCAGCAGGCAGACGTGCTCATTCATGACTTTAGCCGGGGTTTTAGCGCGATAACTCATAGCTGTATATTCCAGTGATCGCTATGACAGGGGCATAAATATACAGTAAGTTGTATCTACAGTAAAGAGTGGGAAAGTGACTCAACTCTCAAATGTGAATTACACCTGTGACTCGAAGACTCTTTATAAATATAACCATGACTCCTGTCCATCGTCATATACACACTCAGGACATCTGCAACTTGCAACCCTGACAGCTGCTGAAAGGTTTAAATCAACGATTAATCCGTTTGGACTGTGCTAAGTGCATGTGCCATGTACTTCACGAAAGACGTACTGTAGTTTTGTCAAAGTAAAGTGCAACACAATGGTAAACGCATTGTTGTTATTTTTTGTTGGCGGATTTATGTTCAATGAATTACGCATTTTGACAGTGGTGTGTGCATTAACGTGTGAAATGCCTGTTAATTACATTGCTTTTTCCAATCTCTATATTGGGCACTTTTTGCACGTAAATTGGCTTCTTCTTCTGGCTTATTGTTGACATTGTGTTTTTCTGAGGGATTGCCGTTTAGACAGTTTCTACCTGGACATAATATAGTCATATTTGATCCGTTTTACTGGGAAAGATTTTTTTTTTTAATCATCAATGTTATGTTTTAAGGAGATAAAATGATAACTTACTTATCAACATTGATTGGTATGGCAATACAATAATATCACATTATTTTGGCAGTTAAAGTTTTGGGATTTTTCTTGGAGTGACTAGTTGCCTATAAGTATTGTAAAGATACAAAAAGTCAAAATTCAGTGGCATGTTATCAATAACCATTTTTTGAATATAAATGTACATTTGGTGAGTTTTTGGGCTGAAATCGTCAACCCAATCTGGCCACACTGATCACACATTCAAATAATGGTTATTGATAACATGCCTCTGAATTTTGACTGTTTGCTCAGTACACATATGGTTCTTTAATGTATTTGCATTGTCCTAAAGTGCGTTGATTTTCAATGGGAATATATGCAGCTGAAACGGGTAGCCTATGCATCTAAAACATTTAAACATTAACTTTTTAATATAACATTATAGTCCTTATGGCCTTTAGAAAATTGTTTTTTTGAGGAGGTGGGGTATGCACTGTGGCGCGGCCTAATCTTTTGTCCTTAAAGGGATACTTCACCCAAAATGAAAATTCTGTCATCATTTACTCACCCTCAAGTTGTTCCAAACCTGTATGAGTTTCTTTGTTCTGAAGATATTTTGAAGAATGTTTGTAACCAAGCAGATTATATGCAACCATTGACTGCCATAGCATTTTGCCCCTACTATGGCAGTCAATGGTTGCATATAATCTGCTTGGTTACAAACATTCTTCAAAATATCTTCAGAACAAAGAAACTCATACAGGTTTGGAACAACTTGAGGGTGAGTAAATGAGGACAGAATTTTCATTTTTGGGTGAACTACCCCTTTAATGGCATCGTTTCCCCTTACATTACTTTTACTTTTATACTTTAAGTAGTTTTGAAACCAGTACTTTTACACTTTTACTTGAGTAAAAAGCTTGAGTTGATACTTCAACTTCTACAGAAGTCTTTTTAAACCCTAGTATCTATACTTCTACTTGAGTAATGAATGTGAATACTTTTGACACCTCTGCCAATTAGTAGCTAAAACATCTACAAAAGGATTTAATCTTTCTTTCTTTTTTTCTTTTTTTTTTTTTACATATTATGGCTGTACAAGAAGTCCATGTTTAACTTACTGAACATATTTTTGGCCCAAGAGTCCTTGAACACTAACTTACTATACATACACACTCTTTGACTTCCCTTCTGAATCCAATTGCTAGCCAAAAGTTCCACAAAAGGTTTTAATTTTTTTTTCAAATTTTTTTTTTTTTACATGTCATGGCTGTACAGAAGTCCATATTTGACCTACTGAACATACTTTTGTCCCAAAGGTCAAAAAGTCACTCATTGATTTCCCTTCTGATTCCAATAAGAAGCTTACAGGTCTAAAAAAGGTTTTAATTAAAAAATTTTTTTTTTTTACATATTATGGCTGTACAAGAAGTCCATATTTGACCTACAGAAAATATTCTTGGCCCAAAGGTCAAAAAAGTCACTCATTGACTTCCCTTCTGATTCCAATAAGTAGCTAAAAGGTCCACAAAAGGTTTTAATTATTATTATTATTATTTTTACATATTATGGCTGTACAAGAACTCCATGTTTAACTTACTGAACATATTTTTGGCCCAAGAGTCCTTGAACACTAACTATAAATACACACTCTTTGACTTCCCTTCTGAATCCAATTGATTGCCAAAAGTTCCACAAAAAGGTTTTAATTGTTTTTTGTTTGTTTGTTTTTTACATGTTATGGCTGTACAGAAGTCCATATTTGACCTACTGAACATATTTTTGCCCAAAGGTCAAAAAGTCACTCATTGACTTTGCTTCTGGTTCCAATAAGTAGCTAAAAGGTCTACAAAAGGTTAAATTTTTTTTTATTTTATTTTTTTTTTATTTATTTACATATTATGGCTGTACAAAGTCCATTTTTGACCTACTGAACACATTTTTGTCCCAAAGGTCAAAAAGTCACTCATAGACTTTCCTTCTGGTTCGAAGAAGTAGCTAAAAGGACTACAAAAGGCTTTAAATTGTTTTGTTTTTTTGGTTTTTTTTTCACATATTATGGCTGTACAAGAAGTCCATTTTTGACCTACTGAACAAATTTTTTTCCCAAAGGTCAAAAAGTCACTCATTGACTTTCCTTCTGGTTCGCATAAGTAGCTAAAAGGTCTACTAAAGGCTTTAAATTGTTTTGTTTTTTTGGGGGGTTTTTTACATATAGTGGCTGTACAAAGTCCATATTTGACCGACTGAACAAATTTTTGTCCCAAATGTCAAAAAGTCACTCATTGACTTCCCTTCTGGTTCCAATTAGTAGCTAAAACGTCTACAAAAATGTTTAATCTTTAAATTTTTTTTTACATATTATGGCTGAACAAGAAGTCCATGTTTAACTTACTGAAAATATTTTTGGCCCAAGAGTCCTTGAACACTAACTTAATAGACATACACACTCTTTGACTACCCTTCTGAATCCAATTGCTAGCCAAAAGTTCCACAAAAAGGTTTTCATTTTTTTTTTCAATTTTTTTTTTTTTTTTACATGTTATGGCTGTACAGAAGTCCATATTTGACCTACTGAACATATTTTTGTCCCAAAGGTAAAAAAGTCACTCATTGATTTCCCTTCTGATTCCAATAAGTAGCTTAAAGGTCTAAAAAAGGTTTTAATTTAAAACATTTTTTTTTTTTTTTACATATTATGGCTGTACAAGAAGTCCATATTTGACCTACTGAAAATATTCTTGGCCCAAAGGTCAAAAAAGTCACTCATTGAATTCCCTTCTGATTCCAATAAGTAGCTAAAAGTTCCACAAAAGGTTTTAATTATTTTTATTTTTTTTACATATTATGGCTGTACAAGAAGTCCATATTTAACTTACTGAACATATTTTTGGCCCAAGAGTCCTTGAACACTAACTTACTATATATACACACTCTTTGACTTCCCTTCTGAATCCAATTACTAGCAAAAAGTTCCACAAAAAGGTTTTAATTTTTTTTTTATTTTTTTTTATTTGTTTACATATTATGGCTGTACAAGAAGTCCATGTTTAACTTACTGAACATATTTTTGGCCCAAGAGTCCTTGAACACTAACTTACTATACATACACACTCTTTGACTTCCCTTCTGAATCCAATTGCTAGCCAAAAGTTCCACAAAAATTTTTGAAACCTGAAGTCCATATTTGACCTACTGAAAATATTATTGTCCCTAAGGTCAAAAAGCCACTCATTGACTTCCCTTCTGGTTCCAATTAGTAGCTAAAATGTCTAAAAAAGGTTTTAATTAAAAAAAAAGATATTCTTTTTTACATATTATGGCTGTACAAGAAGTCCATATTTGACCTACTGAAAATGTTTTTTGGACTAAGAGTCCATACACACTAAATCACTATACATACTCATTGACTTCCAATCTGATTCCAAAGGTTTTACATTTTTTTGTTATTTTTATTTTTTTTTACATATAATGGCTGTACAAAGTCCATATTTGACCTACTGAACAAATTTTTGTCCCAAAGGTCAAAAAGTCACTCATTGACTTCCCTTAGGTATAAATTCCTGTTTGTATTAAGAGCTGCTCTCTCAGGCTATGTATTTTCTGTATTCTATTCTGAAAAAACGATTTCTATGCAGCCATGTTTGTTTTGTAAATCTTATTATTTTCAAAAAAAAAAAAAAAATTTAAAAAAATAAAAAAAACCTTCTCTTCTGGTTCCAATTAGTAGCTAAAACGTCTACAAAAGGTTTTACTTTTTTTTTTTATTATTATTATTATTTTTTTTTAATACATATAATGGCTGTACAAAGTCCATATTTGACATACTGAACAAATTTTTGTCCCAAATGTCAAAAAGTCACTCATTGATTTCCCTTCTGATTCCAATACGCAGCTTACAGGTCTAAAAAAGGTTTAAATATTTTTTTTTTTTTTTTTGCATATTATGGTTGTACAAGAAGTCCATATTTAACCTACTGAACATGTTTTTGGATTAAGAGTCCATACACACTAACTCACTATACATACTTATAGACTTCCCCTCTGAATCCAATTACCAGCCAAAAGTCCCACAAAAGGTTTTTTAAAGTTATTATTTTTTTTAAACAAGTTTTGTCTGTACAAGAAGTCCACATTTAACTTACTGAACATATTTTTGGCCCAAGAGTCTTTGAACACTAACTTACTTTACATACACACTTGTTGAGTTCCCTTCTGAATCCAATTGCTAGCCATTAGTTCCACAAAAAGGTTTTAATTTTTTTGTATTATTATTATTTTCTTTACATTTTATGGCTGTACAGAAGTCCATATTTGACCTACTGAAAATATTTTTGTTCCAAAGGTGAAAAAGTCACTCATTGACTTCCCTTCTGTTTCCAATACGCAGCTTACAGGTCTAAAAAAGGTTTAAAAAATTTTTTTCTTTTTTTTTTTTTTAACATATTATGGCTGTACAAAGTCCATATTGGACCTACTGAACAAATTTTTGACTCATTCAAGTCTCTTCTAAATCCAATTACTAGCCTAAAGTTCTACAAAAGGGTTTTTTAAGTGTTGTTTTTATTCTTACATGTTATGGCTGTACAGAAGTCCATATTTGACCTTCCGAATATGTTTTGGGCCAAGGGGTCCACACAATATTTTAAACTATATATTTTCAAAGACTCCTTATGTTAAATCAGCCATACCTTACTAATCCTGTCTGAATATTCCTGTCCATAAGTAGTCCAAATGTCCATTTTTGACCCTTTGTCCACAAAAGGGAATCAGAAGGGAAGTCAATGAGTATATAAGTAAGTTCATGATCGAGGCCAGAAATTTGTTCAGTTGGTCATACATATACTGTATGTCTGATTTAATATCAAAAGGCGTCTATGAAAATATATAGCAAATGGAAACTTTTGTGAACCCTTTGGCAAAAAATATGTTCAGTAGGTCAAATATGGACTATTGTCTGATTTAACATGAGAAGGAATCATTGAGATTATATAGTTGAAAACCTTTGTAGACACCTTGGCCAGAAACATGTTCATTAGGTCAAATATTGACTTCTGTTTAGCAATAACATGTAAAATAAGTTTCAATACACAATTATAGACTCTTTATGATGATAAATCAGCCATAGTCCATTTTTTTTTTTACCAAAGTGTCCTTGAAAACTGATTTAATACTACTCATTGACTGAGGAGTCAAAGGTAATCATAAGACATTTTATGTTTGAGGATTCGTCGGTGAGAAAGATGTTCAACAGGACATAATTATCTGCTTCCCCGCATTAAGGATTACTCCTGGCAAGACAACTCATTCCGAGGTGCATTGAGGAGATAGACCTTTTGAATTGACAGATGTTGCCATGCACTTGCTAATGCAAAAGCACTTATCAGTTATTTTATGCCCTGCAAAATAACTTGTCTCTTCAATGCAATAAAAAATTCTTATATGCAATGCAATGCAAAAGCACTAATCTCGTCAATGCACAAGTTTTTTTTAATGCATTGCAATGCAAAAGTACTAATCTCATCAATGCACACGTTTTTTGCAAATGCAAACGCACTAATCTGTTCAATGCACACCGAGTGTTTGAATGCAATGCAATACAAAATCAATTGACTCTTCAATGCACAACGAGTTCTTGAATGCAATGCAATGCAAACGCACTAATCTGTTCAATGCTCACCGAGGGTTGTATGCATTGCAATGCAAAACCACTATTTTCTTAAATGCACACCGAGTTCTTGAATGCAATGCAAAATCACTTGTCTCTTCAATGCACAAAAAGTTCTTATATGCAATGCAATGCAAAAGCACTAATCTCGTCAATGCACAAGTGTTTTTTAATGCGATGTAATGCAAAATCACTTGTCTCTTCAATGCACAATGTGTTTTGTATGCATTGCAATACAAAATCACGTCTCTTCAATGCACAACGAGTTCTTGAATGCAATGCAATGCAACATCACTTGTCTCTTCAATGCACAACGAGTTCTTGAATGCAATGCAATGCAAAATCACTTGTCTCTTCAATGCAAAAAAAGTCTTGTATGCATTGCAATGCAAAAGCACTAATCTGGTCAAAGCACAATTTTTTTTTATTGCGATGCAATGCAAAATCACTTGTCTCTTCAATGCACGAGTTCTTGAATGCAATGCAATGCAAAATCACTTGTCTCTTCAATGCATAACGAGTTCTTGAATGCAATGCAATGCAATGCAAAATCAATTGTCTCTTCAATGCAAAAAAAGTCTTGTATGCATTGCAATGCAAAAGCACTAATCTGGTCAAAGCACAATTTTTTTATTGCGATGCAATGCTAAATCACTTGTCTCTTCAATGCACGAGTTCTTGAATGCAATGCAATGCAAAATCACTTGTCTCTTCAATGCACAAAAAGTTCTTATTTTCAATGCAATGCAAAAGCACTAATCTCGTCAATGCACAAGTTTGTTTTAATGCAATGCAATGCAAAATCACTTGTCTCTTCAATGCACAAAAAGTTATTATATGCAATGCATTGCAAAAGCACTAATCTCTTCAATGCACACCGAGTCTTGTATGCATTGCAATGCAAAAGTACTAATCTCAACAATGCACAAGTTTTTTTATTGCGATGCAATGCAAACGCACTAATCTATTCAATGCACAATGTGTTTTGTGTAAAATTGCAATGCAAAACCACTATTCGCTTCAATAAACACCCAATTTTTGAATGCAATGCAATACAAAATCACTTGTCTCTTCAATGCACAACGAGTTCTTGAATGCAATGCAATGCAAAATCACTTGTCTCTTCAATGCAAAAAAAGTCTTGTATGCATTGCAATGCAAAAGCACTAATCTGGTCAAAGCACAATTTTTTTTTATTGCGATGCAATGCAAAATCACTTGTCTCTTCAATGCACAACGAGTTCTTGAATGCAATGCAATGCAAAATCACTTGTCTCTTCAATGCAAAAAAAGTCTTGTATGCATTGCAATGCAAAAGCACTAATCTGGTCAAAGCACAATCTTTTTTTATTGCGATGCAATGCAAAATCACTTGTCTCTTCAATGCACAACGAGTTCTTGAATGCAATGCAATGCAAAATCACTTGTCTCTTCAATGCACAAAAAGTTCTTATATGCAATGCAATGCAAAAGCACTATTCTGTTCATTGCACACCAAGTCTTTTACGCATTGCAATGCAAAAGTATTTATCTCGTCAATGCACAAGTTTTTTTAATGCAATGCAATGCAAACGCACTAATCCATTCAATGCACATTGCGTTTTGTATGCATTGCAATGCAAAACCACTAATTTCTTTAATACACACAGAGTTCTTGGATGCATTGCAAAATCCCTTGTCTCTTCAATGCACACCGAGTTCTTGTATGCAGTATAACGGAAAAGCACTAATCTCTTCAATGCACGCCGAGTTATTGAATGCAAAGTTCTTATATGCAATGCAAAAGCACATCTCTCAATGCACAATGAGTTCTGTATGTATTGCAATGCAAAAGCACTAAATCGTCAATTCACAAGTTTTTTTAATGCTATGCAATGCAAACGCACTAATCTATTCAATGCAAAATGTGTTTGTGTGCATTGCAATGCAAAACCACTAATAGTCATTTCAATGCACAAGTTTTTTTAATGCAATGCAATGCAAACGCACTAATCTATTCAATGCGCAATGAGTTTTGCACAATAGCTTCAATGCACAACAATTTATTTGCAATGCAATTCATTGCAATGCAAAATCACTTATCTCTTCAATGTTTGTTTGTTCAAAATTTTATTTTTTTCCATGTTATGGCTGTACAAAGTCCATATTTGACCTACTGAACAAATTTTTGTCCCAAATGTCAAAAAGTCACTCATTGACTTCCATTCTGATTCCAATTAGTAGTTAAAAGGTCCACATTTTTTTATACGTTTTGGCTGTACAGAAGTCCATATTTGACCTAAAGAACATATTTTAGGCCTAAGAGTCCTTAAATACTAATTTACTATACATACTCATTGAATTCTCTTCTTATTCCCTTTACAAGCCAAAATTTCCACAAAAATGTTTGACATGTTATGGCTGTACAGAAGTCCATATTTGACCTACTGAAAATATTTTTGTCCCAAAGGTCAAAAAAGTCACTCATTGACTTCCCTTCTGGTTCCAATTAGTAGCTAAAACGTCTACAAAAGGTTTTAATCTTTAATTTTTTTTTTCTTTATTTTACATATTATGGCTGTAAAAGAAGTCCATATTTAACTTACTGAACATATTTTTGGCCCAAGAGTCCTTGAACACTAACTTACTGTATATACACACTCTTTGACTTCCCTTCTGAATCCAATTGCTAGCCAAAAGTTCCACAAAAAGGTTTTAATAGTTTTTTTTTTGTTTTGTTTTTTGACATGTTATGGATGTACAGAAGTCCATATTTGACCTACTGAACATATTTTTGCCCAAAGGTCAAAAAGTCACTCATTGACTTTCCTTCTGGTTCCAATAAGTAGCTAAAAGGTCTACAAAATGTTAAAAAATTTTTTTTTTTTTTTTTTTTTTTACATACTATGGCTGTACAAAGTCAATTTTTGACCTACTGAACACATTTTTGTCCCAAAGGTCAAAAAGTCACTAATAGACTTTCCTTCTGGTTCGAATAAGTAGCTAAAAGGTCTACAAAAGGCGTTACAATTTTTTTTTATTTTTTTTTTTTATTTTTTTTTTTTTTTTACATATAATGGCTGTACAGAGTCCATATTTGACCTACTGAACAAATTTTTGTCCCAAATGTCAAAAAGTCACTCATTGACTTCCCTTCTGGTTCCAGTTAGTAGCTAAAACGTATACAAAATGTTTAAATTTTTAATTTTTAATTTTTTTTTTTTACAAATCATGGCTGTACAAGAAGTCCATATATGACCTACTGAACATGTTTTTGGACTAAGAATCCATACACACTAATTCACTATACATACTCATTGACTTCCATTCTGATTCCAATTAGTAGTTAAAAGGTCCACATTTTTTTATACGTTTTGGCTGTACAGAAGTCCATATTTGACCTAAAGAACATGTTTTAGGCCTAAGATTCCTTAAATGCTAATTTACTATACATACTAATTGAATTCCCTTCTTATTCCCTTTACAAGCCAAAATTTCCACAAAAATGTTTGACATGTTATGGCTGTACAGAAGTCCATATTTGACCTACTGAAAATATTTTTGTCCCAAAGGTCAAAAAAGTCACTCATTGACTTTCCTTCTGGTTCCAATAAGTAGCTAAAACGTCTACAAAAGGTTTTAATCTTTAATTTTTTTTTCTTTATTTTACATATTATGGCTGTACAAGAAGTCCATATTTAACTTACTGAACATATTTTTGGCCCAAGAGTCCTTGAACACTAACTTACTATACATACACACTCTTTAACTTCCCTTCTGAATCCAATTGCTAGCCAAAAGTTCCACAAAAAGGTTTTACTTTTTTTTTTTTTTTTTTTTACATATTATGGCTGTACAAGAAGTCCATGTTTAACTCACTGAACATATTTTTGGCCCAAGAGTCCTTGAAAACTAACTTACTATACATACACACTCTTTGACTTCCCTTCTGAATCCAATTGCTAGCCAAAAGTTCCACAAAAAGGTTTTAATTGTTTTTTTTGTTTGTTTTGTTTTTTGACATGTTATGGCTGTACAGAAGTCCATATTTGACCTACTGAACATATTTTTGCCCAAAGGTCAAAAAGTCACTCATTGACTTTCCTTCTGGTTCCAATAAGTAGCTAATAGGTCTACAAAAGTTTTTTTTTTTTTTTTTTTTTACATATTATGGCTGTACAGAAGTCCATATTTGACCTACTGAACATATTTTTGCCCAAAGGTCAAAAAGTCACTCATTTACTTTCCTTCTGGTTCCAATAAGTAGCTAATAGGTCTACAAAAGGTTTTTTTGTTTGTTTTACATTTTATGGCTGTACAAAGTCCCTTTTTGACCTACTGAACACATTTTTGTCCCAAAGGTCAAAAAGTCACTCATAGACTTTCGTTCTGGTTCGAATAAGTAGCTAAAACGTATACAAAATGTTTAAATTTTTAATTTGTTTTTTTTTTTTTTTACATATCATGGCTGTACAAGAAGTCCATATATGACCTACTGAACATGTTTTTGGACTAAGAATCCATACACACTAATTCACTATACATGCTCATTGACTTCCATTCTGATTCCAATTAGTAGTTAAAAGGTCCACATTTTTTTTATACGTTTTGGCTGTACAGAAGTCCATATTTGACCTAAAGAACATGTTTTAGGCCTAAGATTCCTTAAATGCTAATTTGCTATACATACTCATTGAATTCCCTTCTTATTCCCTTTACAAGCCAAAATTTCCACAAAAATGTTTGACATGTTATGGCTGTACAGAAGTCCATATTTGACCTACTGAAAATATTTTTGTCCCAAAGGTCAAAAAAGTCACTCATTGACTTTCCTTCTGGTTCCAATAAGTAGCTAATAGGTCTACAAAAGGTTAATTTTTATTTTTTTTTTATTTATTTTTTTTACATATTATGGCTGTACAAGAAGTCCATGTTTAACTTAATGAACATATTTTTGGCCCAAGATTCCTTGAACACTAACTTACTATACATACACACTCTTTGACTTCCCTTCTGAATCCAATTGCTAGCCAAAAGTTCCACAAAAAGGTTTTACATTTTTTTTTTTTTTTTTTTACATATTATGGCTGTACAAGAAGTCCATGTTTAACTCACTGAACATATTTTTGGCCCAAGAGTCCTTGAAAACTAACTTACTATACATACACACTCTTTGACTTCCCTTCTGAATCCAATTGCTAGCCAAAAGTTCCACAAAAAGGTTTTAATTGTTTTTTTTGTTTGTTTTGTTTTTTGACATGTTATGGCTGTACAGAAGTCCATATTTGACCTACTGAACATATTTTTGCCCAAAGGTCAAAAAGTCACTCATTGACTTTCCTTCTGGTTCCAATAAGTAGCTAATAGGTCTACAAAAGGTTTTTTTTTTTTTTTTTTTACATATTATGGCTGTACAGAAGTCCATATTTGACCTACTGAACATATTTTTGCCCAAAGGTCAAAAAGTCACTCATTTACTTTCCTTCTGGTTCCAATAAGTAGCTAATAGGTCTACAAAAGGTTTTTTGTTTTGTTTTACATTTTATGGCTGTACAAAGTCCCTTTTTGACCTACTGAACACATTTTTGTCCCAAAGGTCAAAAAGTCACTCATAGACTTTCGTTCTGGTTCGAATAAGTAGCTAAAACGTATACAAAATGTTTAAATTTTTAATATTTTTTTTTTTTTTTTACATATCATGGCTGTACAAGAAGTCCATATATGACCTACTGAACATGTTTTTGGACTAAGAATCCATACACACTAATTCACTATACATACTCATTGACTTCCATTCTGATTCCAATTAGTAGTTAAAAGGTCCACATTTTTTTTATACGTTTTGGCTGTACAGAAGTCCATATTTGACCTAAAGAACATGTTTTAGGCCTAAGATTCCTTAAATGCTAATTTGCTATACATACTCATTGAATTCCCTTCTTATTCCCTTTACAAGCCAAAATTTCCACAAAAATGTTTGACATGTTATGGCTGTACAGAAGTCCATATTTGACCTACTGAAAATATTTTTGTCCCAAAGGTCAAAAAAGTCACTCATTGACTTTCCTTCTGGTTCCAATAAGTAGCTAATAGGTCTACAAAAGGTTAATTTTTATTTTTTTTTTATTTATTTTTTTTACATATTATGGCTGTACAAGAAGTCCATGTTTAACTTAATGAACATATTTTTGGCCCAAGATTCCTTGAACACTAACTTACTATACATACACACTCTTTGACTTCCCTTCTGAATCCAATTGCTAGCCAAAAGTTCCACAAAAAGGTTTTACATTTTTTTTTTTTACATATTATGGCTGTACAAGAAGTCCATGTTTAACTCACTGAACATATTTTTGGCCCAAGAGTCCTTGAAAACTAACTTACTATACATACACACTCTTTGACTTCCCTTCTGAATCCAATTGCTAGCCAAAAGTTCCACAAAAAGGTTTTAATTGTTTTTTTTTTTTTTTTTTTTTTTTTTTTGACATGTTATGGCTGTACAGAAGTCCATATTTGACCTACTGAACATATTTTTGCCCAAAGGTCAAAAAGTCACTCATTGAATTTCCTTCTGGTTTTAATAAGTAGCTAATAGGTCTACAAAAGGTTATTATTATTTTTTTTTTTACATATTATGGCTGTACAAGAAGTCCATGTTTAACTCACTGAACATATTTTTGGCCCAAGAGTCCTTGAAAACTAACTTACTATACATACACACTCTTTGACTTCCCTTCTGAATCCATTTGCTAGCCAAAAGTTCCACAAAAAGATTTTAATTGTTTTTTTTTATTTTTTTGTTTTTTTATAAATGTTATGGCTGTACAGAAGTCCATATTTGACCTACTGAACATATTTTTGCCCAAAGGTCAAAAAGTCACTCATTGACTTTCCTTCTGGTTCCAATAAGTAGCTAATAGGTCTACAAAAGGAATATTTTTTTTTTTTTTTTTTTTTTTTTTTTACATATTATGGCTGTACAAGAAGTCCATGTTTAACTTACTGAACATATTTTTGGCCCAAGAGTCCTTGAACACTAACTTACTATACATACACACTCTTTGACTTCCCTTCTGAATCCAATTGCTAGCCAAAAGTTCCACAAAAAGGTTTTAATTGTTTTTTTGTTTTTTGTTTTTTTTACATGTTACGGCTATACAGAAGTCCATATTTGACCTACTGAACATGTTTTTGCCCAAAGGTCAAAAACTCACTCATTGACTTTCCTTCTGGTTCCAATAAGTAGCTAAAAGGTCTACAAAAGGTTAACATTTTTAAAAAAAAAAAATTTTTACATACTATGGCTGTACAAAGTCCATTTTTGACCTACTGAACACATTTTTGTCCCAAAGGTCAAAAAGTCACTCATAGACTTTCCTTCTGGTTCGAATAAGTAGCTAAAAGGTCTACAAAAGGCGTTACATTTTTTTTTTTTTTTTTTTTTTTTACATATAATGGCTGTACAAAGTCCATATTTGACCTACTGAACAAATTTTTGTCCCAAATGTCAAAAAGTCACTCAATGACTTCCCTTCTGTTTCCAGTTAGTAGCTAAAACGTATACAAAATGTTTAAATTTTTAATTTTAAATTTTTTTTTTTTACATATCATGGCTGTACAAGAAGTCCATATATGACCTACTGAACATGTTTTTGGACTAAGAATCCATACACACTAATTCACTATACATACTCATTGACTTCCATTCTGATTCCAATTAGTAGTTAAAAGGTCCACATTTTTTTATACGTTTTGGCTGTACAGAAGTCCATATTTGACCTAAAGAACATGTTTTAGGCCTAAGATTCCTTAAATGCTAATTTACTATACATACTCATTGAATTCCCTTCTTATTCCCTTTACAAGCCAAAATTTCCACAAAAATGTTTGACATGTTATGGCTGTACAGAAGTCCATATTTGACCTACTGAAAATATTTTTGTCCCAAAGGTCAAAAAAGTCACTCATTGACTTCCCTTCTGGTTCCAATTAGTAGCTAAAACGTCTACAAAAGGTTTCAATCTTTAATTTTTTTTTCTTTATTTTACATATTATGGCTGTACAAGAAGTCCATATTTAACTTACTGAACATATTTGTGGCCCAAGAGTCCTTGAACACTAACTTACTATACATACACACTCTTTGACTTCCCTTCTGAATCCAATTGCTAGCCAAAAGTTCCACAAAAAGGTTTTAATTGTTTTTTTTGTTTGTTTTGTTTTTTGACATGTTATGGCTGTACAGAAGTCCATATTTGACCTACTGAACAAATTTTTGTCCCAAATGTCAAAAAGTCACTCATTGACTTCCATTCTGATTCCAATAAGTAGTTAAAAGGTCCACATTTTTTTATACGTTTTGGCTGTACAGAAGTCCATATTTGACCTAAAGAACATATTTTAGGCCTAAGAGTCCTTAAATACTAATTTACTATACATACTCATTGAATTCTCTTCTTATTCCCTTTACAAGCCAAAATTTCCACAAAAATGTTTGACATGTTATGGCTGTACAGAAGTCCATATTTGACCTACTGAAAATATTTTTGTCCCAAAGGTCAAAAAAGTCACTCATTGACTTCCCTTCTGGTTCCAATTAGTAGCTAAAACGTCTACAAAAGGTTTTAATCTTTAATTTTTTTTTCTTTATTTTACATATTATGGCTGTACAAGAAGTCCATATTTAACTTACTGAACATATTTTTGGCCCAAGAGTCCTTGAACACTAACTTACTGTATATACACACTCTTTGACTTCCCTTCTGAATCCAATTGCTAGCCAAAAGTTCCACAAAAAGGTTTTAATAGTTTTTTTTTTGTTTTGTTTTTTGACATGTTATGGATGTACAGAAGTCCATATTTGACCTACTGAACATATTTTTGCCCAAAGGTCAAAAAGTCACTCATTGACTTTCCTTCTGGTTCCAATAAGTAGCTAAAAGGTCTACAAAAGGTTAACATTTTTTTTTTTTTTTACATACTATGGCTGTACAAAGTCAATTTTTGACCTACTGAACACATTTTTGTCCCAAAGGTCAAAAAGTCACTCATAGACTTTCCTTCTGGTTCGAATAAGTAGCTAAAAGGTCTACAAAAGGCGTTAATTTTTTTTTTTTTGTTTTTTTTTTTTTTACATATAATGGCTGTACAAAGTCCATATTTGACCTACTGAACAAATTTTTGTCCCAAATGTCAAAAAGTCACTCAATGACTTCCCTTCTGGTTCCAGTTAGTAGCTAAAACGTATACAAAATGTTTACATTTTTAATTTTTTTTTTTTTTTTTTTACATATCATGGCTGTACAAGAAGTCCATATATGACCTACTGAACATGTTTTTGGACTAAGAATATATACACACTAATTCACTATACATACTCATTGACTTCCATTCTGATTCCAATTAGTAGTTAAAAGGTCCACATTTTTTTATACGTTTTAGCTGTACAGAAGTCCATATTTGACCTAAAGAACATGTTTTAGGCCTAAGATTCCTTAAATGCTAATTTACTATACATACTCATTGAATTCCCTTCTTATTCCCTTTACAAGCCAAAATTTCCACAAAAATGTTTGACATGTTATGGCTGTACAGAAGTCCATATTTGACCTACTGAAAATATTTTTGTCCCAAAGGTCAAAAAAGTCACTCATTGACTTTCCTTCTGGTTCCAATAAGTAGCTAAAACGTCTACAAAAGGTTTTAATCTTTAATTTTTTTTTCTTTATTTTACATATTATGGCTGTACAAGAAGTCCATATTTAACTTACTGAACATATTTTTGGCCCAAGAGTCCTTGAACACTAACTTACTATACATACACACTCTTTGACTTCCCTTCTGAATCCAATTGCTAGCCAAAAGTTCCACAAAAAGGTTTTACATTTTTTTTTTTTTTTTTACATATTATGGCTGTACAAGAAGTCCATGTTTAACTCACTGAACATATTTTTGGCCCAAGAGTCCTTGAAAACTAACTTACTATACATACACACTCTTTGACTTCCCTTCTGAATCCAATTGCTAGCCAAAAGTTCCACAAAAAGGTTTTAATTGTTTTTTTTGTTTGTTTTGTTTTTTGACATGTTATGGCTGTACAGAAGTCCATATTTGACCTACTGAACATATTTTTGCCCAAAGGTCAAAAAGTCACTCATTGACTTTCCTTCTGGTTCCAACAAGTAGCTAATAGGTCTACAAAAGGTTTTTTTTTTTTTTTTTTTTACATATTATGGCTGTACAGAAGTCCATATTTGACCTACTGAACATATTTTTGCCCAAAGGTCAAAAAGTCACTCATTTACTTTCCTTCTGGTTCCAATAAGTAGCTAATAGGTCTACAAAAGGTTAATATTTTTTTTTTATTACATTTTATGGCTGTACAAAGTCCCTTTTTGACCTACTGAACACATTTTTGTCCCAAAGGTCAAAAAGTCACTCATAGACTTTCGTTCTGGTTCGAATAAGTAGCTAAAAGGTCTACAAAAGGCTTTAATTTTTTTTTTTTTTTTTTTTTTTTAACATATAATGGCTGTACAAAGTCCATATTTGACCTACTGAACAAATTTTTGTCCCAAATGTCAAAAAGTCACTCATTGACTTCCCTTCTGGTTCCAGTTAGTAGCTAAAACGTATACAAAATGTTTAAAAAAAATTTTTTTTTTTTTTTTTTTTTACATATCATGGCTGTACAAGAAGTCCATATATGACCTACTGAACATGTTTTTGGACTAAGAATCCATACACACTAATTCACTATACATACTCATTGACTTCCATTCTGATTCCAATTAGTAGTTAAAAGGTCCACAATTTTTTTATACGTTTTGGCTGTACAGAAGTCCATATTTGACCTAAAGAACATGTTTTAGGCCTAAGATTCCTTAAATGCTAATTTGCTATACATACTCATTGAATTCCCTTCTTATTCCCTTTACAAGCCAAAATTTCCACAAAAATGTTTGACATGTTATGGCTGTACAGAAGTCCATATTTGACCTACTGAAAATATTTTTGTCCCAAAGGTCAAAAAAGTCACTCATTGACTTTCCTTCTGGTTCCAATAAGTAGCTAATAGATCTACAAAAGGTTAATTTTTTTTTTTTTTTTTTTTTTTTTTTTTTTTTTTACATATTATGGCTGTACAAGAAGTCCATGTTTAACTTAATGAACATATTTTTGGCCCAAGATTCCTTGAACACTAACTTACTATACATACACACTCTTTGACTTCCCTTCTGAATCCAATTGCTAGCCAAAAGTTCCACAAAAAGGTTTTACATTTTTTTTTTTTTTTTTTTACATATTATGGCTGTACAAGAAGTCCATGTTTAACTCACTGAACATATTTTTGGCCCAAGAGTCCTTGAAAACTAACTTACTATACATACACACTCTTTGACTTCCCTTCTGAATCCATTTGCTAGCCAAAAGTTCCACAAAAAGATTTTAATTGTTTTTTTTTTTGTTTGTTTTTTTTTAAATGTTATGGCTGTACAGAAGTCCATATTTGACCTACTGAACATATTTTTGCCCAAAGGTCAAAAAGTCACTCATTGACTTTCCTTCTGGTTTTAATAAGTAGCTAATAGGTCTACAAAAGGAATATATTTTTTTTTTTTTTTTTTTTTACATATTATGGCTGTACAAGAAGTCCATGTTTAACTTACTGAACATATTTTTGGCCCAAGAGTCCTTGAACACTAACTTACTATACATACACACTCTTTGACTTCCCTTCTGAATCCAATTGCTAGCCAAAAGTTCCACAAAAAGGTTTTAATGGTTTTTGTGTTTTTTGTTTTTTTTACATGTTACGGCTATACAGAAGTCCATATTTGACCTACTGAACATGTTTTGGCCCAAAGGTCAAAAACTCACTCATTGACTTTCCTTCTGGTTCCAATAAGTAGCTAAAAGGTCTACAAAAGGTTAACATTTTTTTTTTATTTTTTTTTTTACATACTATGGCTGTACAAAGTCCATTTTTGACCTACTGAACACATTTTTGTCCCAAAGGTCAAAAAGTCACTCATAGACTTTCCTTCTGGTTCGAATAAGTAGCTAAAAGGTCTACAAAAGGCGTTACATTTTTTTTTTTTTTTTTTTTTTTTTACATATAATGGCTGTACAAAGTCCATATTTGACCTACTGAACAAATTTTTGTCCCAAATGTCAAAAAGTCACTCAATGACTTCCCTTCTGTTTCCAGTTAGTAGCTAAAACGTATACAAAATGTTTAAATTTTTAATTTTAAATTTTTTTTTTTTACATATCATGGCTGTACAAGAAGTCCATATATGACCTACTGAACATGTTTTTGGACTAAGAATCCATACACACTAATTCACTATACATACTCATTGACTTCCATTCTGATTCCAATTAGTAGTTAAAAGGTCCACATTTTTTTATACGTTTTGGCTGTACAGAAGTCCATATTTGACCTAAAGAACATGTTTTAGGCCTAAGATTCCTTAAATGCTAATTTACTATACATACTCATTGAATTCCCTTCTTATTCCCTTTACAAGCCAAAATTTCCACAAAAATGTTTGACATGTTATGGCTGTACAGAAGTCCATATTTGACCTACTGAAAATATTTTTGTCCCAAAGGTCAAAAAAGTCACTCATTGACTTCCCTTCTGGTTCCAATTAGTAGCTAAAACGTCTACAAAAGGTTTCAATCTTTAATTTTTTTTTCTTTATTTTACATATTATGGCTGTACAAGAAGTCCATATTTAACTTACTGAACATATTTGTGGCCCAAGAGTCCTTGAACACTAACTTACTATACATACACACTCTTTGACTTCCCTTCTGAATCCAATTGCTAGCCAAAAGTTCCACAAAAAGGTTTTAATTGTTTTTTTTGTTTGTTTTGTTTTTTGACATGTTATGGCTGTACAGAAGTCCATATTTGACCTACTGAACAAATTTTTGTCCCAAATGTCAAAAAGTCACTCATTGACTTCCATTCTGATTCCAATAAGTAGTTAAAAGGTCCACATTTTTTTATACGTTTTGGCTGTACAGAAGTCCATATTTGACCTAAAGAACATATTTTAGGCCTAAGAGTCCTTAAATACTAATTTACTATACATACTCATTGAATTCTCTTCTTATTCCCTTTACAAGCCAAAATTTCCACAAAAATGTTTGACATGTTATGGCTGTACAGAAGTCCATATTTGACCTACTGAAAATATTTTTGTCCCAAAGGTCAAAAAAGTCACTCATTGACTTCCCTTCTGGTTCCAATTAGTAGCTAAAACGTCTACAAAAGGTTTTAATCTTTAATTTTTTTTTCTTTATTTTACATATTATGGCTGTACAAGAAGTCCATATTTAACTTACTGAACATATTTTTGGCCCAAGAGTCCTTGAACACTAACTTACTGTATATACACACTCTTTGACTTCCCTTCTGAATCCAATTGCTAGCCAAAAGTTCCACAAAAAGGTTTTAATAGTTTTTTTTTTGTTTTGTTTTTTGACATGTTATGGATGTACAGAAGTCCATATTTGACCTACTGAACATATTTTTGCCCAAAGGTCAAAAAGTCACTCATTGACTTTCCTTCTGGTTCCAATAAGTAGCTAAAAGGTCTACAAAAGGTTAACATTTTTTTTTTTTTTTACATACTATGGCTGTACAAAGTCAATTTTTGACCTACTGAACACATTTTTGTCCCAAAGGTCAAAAAGTCACTCATAGACTTTCCTTCTGGTTCGAATAAGTAGCTAAAAGGTCTACAAAAGGCGTTAATTTTTTTTTTTTTTTTTTTTTTTTTTTTACATATAATGGCTGTACAAAGTCCATATTTGACCTACTGAACAAATTTTTGTCCCAAATGTCAAAAAGTCACTCAATGACTTCCCTTCTGGTTCCAGTTAGTAGCTAAAACGTATACAAAATGTTTACATTTTTAATTTTTTTTTTTTTTTTTTTACATATCATGGCTGTACAAGAAGTCCATATATGACCTACTGAACATGTTTTTGGACTAAGAATATATACACACTAATTCACTATACATACTCATTGACTTCCATTCTGATTCCAATTAGTAGTTAAAAGGTCCACATTTTTTTATACGTTTTAGCTGTACAGAAGTCCATATTTGACCTAAAGAACATGTTTTAGGCCTAAGATTCCTTAAATGCTAATTTACTATACATACTCATTGAATTCCCTTCTTATTCCCTTTACAAGCCAAAATTTCCACAAAAATGTTTGACATGTTATGGCTGTACAGAAGTCCATATTTGACCTACTGAAAATATTTTTGTCCCAAAGGTCAAAAAAGTCACTCATTGACTTTCCTTCTGGTTCCAATAAGTAGCTAAAACGTCTACAAAAGGTTTTAATCTTTAATTTTTTTTTCTTTATTTTACATATTATGGCTGTACAAGAAGTCCATATTTAACTTACTGAACATATTTTTGGCCCAAGAGTCCTTGAACACTAACTTACTATACATACACACTCTTTGACTTCCCTTCTGAATCCAATTGCTAGCCAAAAGTTCGTCTAAGGTTACGTATGTAACCTCTGTTCCCTGAGAACAGGGAACGAGCGCTGCGTCTAGCTGACGCTATGGGGGAACGCCCTCGGCGTGACTGGTGTCTGAAGCTACTATCGAATCACGGCAAAGTCTTTGACCGACGTCAGCCCATGACGTCATCAACGTGCGACCCGGAAGTATAAAAGGGCGCCGTGCCAACACATACACATCTTCTCGTCTGAAGGGACTGTATGGCAGATAGGCCCTGAAGCATGGCAACGCGACGCAGCGCTCGTTCCCTGTTCTCAGGGAACAGAGGTTACATACGTAACCTTAGACGTTCCCTTTCGAAAGGGAACTCTCGCTGCGTCTAGCTGACGCTATGGGGAACGATATACCAACGCCGCCATGCTGAGGGGAGTGTCTGCCCATTGGCAGTGACAACTGTCAACTCAAGTAATTCATAGAAAAACCTGAGCGATTCCCCCTCAGGTCCTGGGCTGACAGTGACAGCACTCCCTACGGTCATAGCCCAAGCTATACAACTAAACGGAACCCTAACGCACTGCGTGGAGTTCCATCTAGACAGCTTGAAGGCCCGGGACCACTACTTCCAAAGAAGGGGTCCCTTCAAGGGAATGTGGCTAGGGGACCCGAAGGAACCCCAGCCAGTCACTACTCGGGAAATGTTCTCCCGAGTGCCACCAGGGAGGCCTGACCTGGTGCCCTAAGTGTTATGGACACTTCGGTTTAGCCAACCCTGTCTGTTCAAACAGAGCCTCTGGATGGTGCCCAAGGGGCGTCCAAGCTAAGGGACTGAAACACAGGCAGTCTTACTTAGCCCGGAACTCAGAGACGGGTTATCCAAGAGAGCAACACTCAGCGTAGTGCTTTTCAACCCTTGCTATCGAGGGGAGTCTGCCTGCTCAAATCAAGGATCTACCAGGTGCTTGTGTTTCAAAGCAGTAGGGAGGCCGAAAGGGCCTTAATGACTGATCTAACAGGGAGGCCTCATGAGAGGCCTACGACCGTCTGACCAGGCTCAGGCGGCTGAGCACTCATAGACGACCCTCATAGAGGGGAGCAGCTGAGCCTGCCTGGCGAGTAACCTCCAGCTGTAAGCCCAACTACCACAATTTCTCACAGAGAACTGGTAATCAAAGTGCCTAGCTCAGGAACTTCAACTTCAAGGAGGCCCTGTGGGCCTACTACTTGATAGCGGGTATTCAAGGGAGGCCTATAGAGGCCTACTACCTAACCGCAAGCCATGCTGGAAACCCAAGCATCCAGGCTCGGGACTCCGTCCTCAGGGAGGCCTTAGTGAGGCCTACTACCTGACAGCAATACCGCCTGCTGAGGTTACCCTTGTTTTCTCAAGGAGGCCTATGGAGGCCTACTACTTGACAGTCAAGCTACGCAGGCTAGTCGGGCATCCTGTTTAAGGAACCCGTCCTCAAGGGAGGCCTATTTAAGGCCTACTACCTGATAACCAGCCTTTAGGGAGGCCTGGAGAGGCCTACTACCTGATTGCAATACGTGCTAAATGACTGGGTCCCAGGAACACCTCAGGGAGGCCTGATGGGGCCTACTACCTCGTTCGAGTGACCACCATCTGGGACTCGACAGTCAAGCTACGCAGGCTTTTCGAGCATCCTGATTAAGGAACTCGCCCTCAAGGGAGGCCTATTAAGGCCTACTACCTGATAAGCAGCCTTCAGGGAGGCCTGGAGAGGCCTACTACCTGTTTGCAATACGTGCTAACTGTTTCAAATGACTGGGTCCCAGGAACACATTAGGGAGGCCTGATGGGGCCTACTACCTTGTTCGAGTGACCACAATCTGGGAGCTCACCCTCCGGGAGGCCTATTGAGGCCTACTACTACCCGACAGTCAAGCTACGCAGGCTTTTCGAGCATCCTGATTAAGGAACTCGCCCTCAAGGGAGGCCTATTAAGGCCTACTACCTGATAACCAGCCTTCAGGGAGGCCTGGAGAGGCCTGCTACCTGTTTGCAATGCGTGCTAACTGTATCAAATGACTGGATCCCAGGAACGCCTTAGGGAGGCCTGATGGGGCCTACTACCTCGTTCGAGTGACCACAACCTGGGAGCTCACCCTCAGGGAGGCCTATTGAGGCCTACTAGTCGACAGTCAAGCTACGCAGGCTATCCGAGCATCCTGATTAAGGAACTCGCTCTCAAGAGAGGCCTATTGAGGCCTACTACCAGATAATCAGCCTTTAGGGAGGCCTGGAGAGGCCTGCTACCTGTTTGCAATTCGTGCTTAACTGTTTTAGATGACTGGATCCCAGGAACACCTTAGGGAGGCCTGATGGGGCCTACTACCTTAGAATTTAACAGCAGGTCTTCAGGGAGGCCTGATGAGGCCTACAACCTGCCTCTGGGAGTGACCACAATCTGGGAGCTCACCCTCAGAAAGGCCTAGTAAGGTCTTAGAGTTAACAGCAGGCCTTCAGGGAGGCCTGATGAGGCCTACAACCTGCCTCTGGTAGTGATCACAACCTGAGAGCTCACCCTCAGGGAGGCCTAATAAGGCCTTACAACTAACAGCGGGCCTTCAGGGAGGCCTGATGAGGCCTACAACCTGATAGCCGCCAGGCTAGCTGTCCCGATGCGCACATCGGTACATACCTCCAGTGAGGCCTGGTTGAGGCCTTCCAACTGAAAACGCGCCTTGTTCAAGAGGCCTACTGAGGCCTACAATTGACAGCCGACCTTCAGGAGAGCGTTTTTGCCCCTCTTTAACCTGATAGCCAGCTAGGCTAGCAGTACCTTGATGCCTCAGCATTGGCACCTGCCTTACTAGAGCCTCCGATCTAAGTGGTACATATTACCAACGGTGGCGGTGCCTCAGCAACGCGCCTCCTTCATCCACATCCCAACTGACGCCTCAGCGTTCAGTCGTTGATGAATACCCAACTCTATACAGGAAACCTGGGGTCTGTAAGAAATACATATTTTTAGTGTAATACACAAAAATGACCACTCTCACCTGCGGCATGCTGAGCGAAGACTCATTGTGCGGTTCTCACCACCATGTTCTACCGCCCTTGAATGCCTGAAAGGGGCGTTCTCACTGAGCAGGTCCGGGTGGGCCATCAGAACATAGTTCTACTCATCATGGGCCCGCCTCAGGCCTGATGTAAGAAGTGCCTGGGTAAAAAATCATTAAAAGACATTAAAAAGGAAAAAGGAGAGGGCTAGGATGTAACCGCCCTCAAGGGAAGTGATCCATCACCAACGCCGAGAGCGTTGGTCCTGGATCACCTCCCTCAGATCCTTTTTCCCCCCCGGGAATCCCATCTCCTCTGTGCCCTGCTCCTCCACGGAGGGGGGGGCACGAGAGGAGACGCTAGCTCTCTGGTCCTGCCTACGGTCCTCAGACCGTGAAGGACCAGGTCCCGCCTGCCTGGGTGGGGGCGCGGATCTCAGCGGTATGCATGTCTTAAATGCCGCTGAACGCGCCTTCGCCTCCCTGAACTTTCCAACCCCCGCCTCAACGGAGGTGCCGAAAAGTTCAGTCGGCGAAACCGGCGAATCGAGGAGAAAGCCTTTCTCTTTCTCCCCGATATCAGCCAGGCTCAGCCACAGATGCCTCTCCGTGACCACCATAGCCGCCATAGAGCGGCCGATGGCAGCAGCAGTCTGCTTGGTGGCCCGGAGAGCAAGATCTGTGGTGCGGCGCAGCTCAGCAACCGCCTCAGGGGACAGCCCGGCCCCCTGGTCGAGATCCTCCAGCAGGTCCGCCTGGTACGCCTGAAACACCGCCATGGTGTGAAAAGCAGCACCAGCCTGACCCGCTGCCGTGTATGCCCCTGCCATTAAAGCACAGTTTGAGCTCTCAGTGTTGATGCCCACGAAATGCGAGAAAAGTCTGCAAACTTTCCTCGCCAGTCGGTAGCCTCAACACATATCCATATTCCCCTATCCCCTCGACATCAGCGAAGTTAAACGCTGATGCTGATGAATATTGGGTCGAATATGGATTCTTCCATGCCCTCTCGATCTCTGTAAGAAGATCAAGAAGGAATGGAAGGCTCATCTGAGCTGATGGTTTATGGCCAAGGAGAAAACGATTGTGCAATCTACCACGAGCGATCTCTCCTCTAACGCGCCAACATGGCAGCCGCAGCCTGCCTGCAGTACGTTCCATAACATTCATCAGCTCAGCATACACGGTCAGGGTGGCTGAGAGGATTCATACCACTCTCACCAGCCATCCCTAAGAGCACTTGCTGTTTAGTCTCGTTAACCGCCAGATCGTCGTGACGATCGGCGAGCTGCATCTGAGAACCCATGATGTATGCCAACGCTCAGCCTCAGCTTGAACGGGACAGCATCATCCAGTCCCAGATGCCAAACTTTCTTCCCTCAGGAAAAAAGCCAGACTAGAGTGGAGCGATCTCAGATTGAAAAACCGCTCACACTCACACACAAACAACTTCAAATGAACTTGACTGTGCATGCTCTTGATCCCAGGCAGTAAATACACACTCGTGTGTATTAATAATTGAATTTGTTTTACCTTAACTCGTATAGCAGTTCAAACAGACAGTCCCTGAAGACGAGAAAGATGTGTATGTGTTGGCACGGCGCCCTTTTATACTTCCGGGTCGCACGTTGATGACGTCATGGGCTGACGTCGGTCAAAGACTTTGCCGTGATTCGATAGTAGCTTCAGACACCAGTCACGCCGAGGGCGTTCCCCCATAGCGTCAGCTAGACGCAGCGAGAGTTCCCTTTCGAAAGGGAACCACAAAAAGGTTTTACATTTTTTTTTTTTTTTTTACATATTATGGCTGTACAAGAAGTCCATGTTTAACTCACTGAACATATTTTTGGCCCAAGAGTCCTTGAAAACTAACTTACTATACATACACACTCTTTGACTTCCCTTCTGAATCCAATTGCTAGCCAAAAGTTCCACAAAAAGGTTTTAATTGTTTTTTTTGTTTGTTTTGTTTTTTGACATGTTATGGCTGTACAGAAGTCCATATTTGACCTACTGAACATATTTTTGCCCAAAGGTCAAAAAGTCACTCATTGACTTTCCTTCTGGTTCCAACAAGTAGCTAATAGGTCTACAAAAGGTTTTTTTTTTTTTTTTTTTACATATTATGGCTGTACAGAAGTCCATATTTGACCTACTGAACATATTTTTGCCCAAAGGTCAAAAAGTCACTCATTTACTTTCCTTCTGGTTCCAATAAGTAGCTAATAGGTCTACAAAAGGTTAATATTTTTTTTTTATTACATTTTATGGCTGTACAAAGTCCCTTTTTGACCTACTGAACACATTTTTGTCCCAAAGGTCAAAAAGTCACTCATAGACTTTCGTTCTGGTTCGAATAAGTAGCTAAAAGGTCTACAAAAGGCTTTAATTTTTTTTTTTTTTTTTTTTTTTTAACATATAATGGCTGTACAAAGTCCATATTTGACCTACTGAACAAATTTTTGTCCCAAATGTCAAAAAGTCACTCATTGACTTCCCTTCTGGTTCCAGTTAGTAGCTAAAACGTATACAAAATGTTTAAAAAAAATTTTTTTTTTTTTTTTTTTTTACATATCATGGCTGTACAAGAAGTCCATATATGACCTACTGAACATGTTTTTGGACTAAGAATCCATACACACTAATTCACTATACATACTCATTGACTTCCATTCTGATTCCAATTAGTAGTTAAAAGGTCCACAATTTTTTTATACGTTTTGGCTGTACAGAAGTCCATATTTGACCTAAAGAACATGTTTTAGGCCTAAGATTCCTTAAATGCTAATTTGCTATACATACTCATTGAATTCCCTTCTTATTCCCTTTACAAGCCAAAATTTCCACAAAAATGTTTGACATGTTATGGCTGTACAGAAGTCCATATTTGACCTACTGAAAATATTTTTGTCCCAAAGGTCAAAAAAGTCACTCATTGACTTTCCTTCTGGTTCCAATAAGTAGCTAATAGATCTACAAAAGGTTAATTTTTTTTTTTTTTTTTTTTTTTTTTTTTTTTTTTTACATATTATGGCTGTACAAGAAGTCCATGTTTAACTTAACCCTCAGAGACCTAAGGGTATTTTTACAATTAATTTTCCGCCTGGTGTTATTTACTAAAAAAGCTTGTAAAACATCAACCCTGTTGTGCACAGACAATTGACACACCTCTTTTTTTTCAAGACAAGCTGCACTGTCAGTATTTTTGTGTTGCATTGATGTCACCTGAATGTAAAATAAGTTATGGGACCATAAAGACAAATGAAAACATAAAACGGAAATTGAATCACTCAAATATTTATTGAAAACACACACAAATAAATAAAAGCTAAGCATATTTCCTCTGGAAAACAGTTTGTTCAAGTCTTTGGAGTCCTGGAACTCAGGAATAAACATGATAACTTATACAGAACCAAAACTATTTACATTTTTCCAAAAAAAGTCCAGGCGCTTTTGGCCTCTTTGGATTTTGAATATTTACTGGTGCCAAGCCTCAAAACAGTTCCTATCAGGAACTTCTCCTCAAACTTTCTTCTCAAACTTTTTCCTCAAACTTTCTCCACAAAACTGCAGCGCGTCTCTCTCTCTCTCTCTCTCCTCAACACTAGCCATGCGTCTATCTCTCCACAATAACAGAGCTGTGGTTCGCGTAATGACGCACACCAACGTGGATGACGGATCAGCCTGTCATTGGTCAAACCCTCATCCAAAATGGCAGCTAGCATCGCGCTAGCGGCAAAAATGACGGAAAATTTATAAATTATGGACATCAAGTGGATATATCTTGGATGTAAGCGTTTTGATTTATTGCTGAACAACTCCAAAAAGATGCACATGTTCCAGGCTGGATAGAAAACCTTCTGTAAAGGCTACAAAGACACCAAAGACACCCCCGTGATGGCTAGCTCGTTAGCTTTCTGCTGGAAAAAACGGTAAGAAAATCGATAAAAGTTTCATGAAATAATATAGATATTTATCGGAGGTGCCGTATGACGTCGTGGGCGATACCGTCGGGCTCTGAGGGTTAATGAACATATTTTTGGCCCAAGATTCCTTGAACACTAACTTACTATACATACACACTCTTTGACTTCCCTTCTGAATCCAATTGCTAGCCAAAAGTTCCACAAAAAGGTTTTACATTTTTTTTTTTTTTTTTTTACATATTATGGCTGTACAAGAAGTCCATGTTTAACTCACTGAACATATTTTTGGCCCAAGAGTCCTTGAAAACTAACTTACTATACATACACACTCTTTGACTTCCCTTCTGAATCCATTTGCTAGCCAAAAGTTCCACAAAAAGATTTTAATTGTTTTTTTTTTTGTTTGTTTTTTTTTAAATGTTATGGCTGTACAGAAGTCCATATTTGACCTACTGAACATATTTTTGCCCAAAGGTCAAAAAGTCACTCATTGACTTTCCTTCTGGTTTTAATAAGTAGCTAATAGGTCTACAAAAGGAATATTTTTTTTTTTTTTTTTTTTTTTTACATATTATGGCTGTACAAGAAGTCCATGTTTAACTTACTGAACATATTTTTGGCCCAAGAGTCCTTGAACACTAACTTACTATACATACACACTCTTTGACTTCCCTTCTGAATCCAATTGCTAGCCAAAAGTTCCACAAAAAGGTTTTAATGGTTTTTGTGTTTTTTGTTTTTTTTACATGTTACGGCTATACAGAAGTCCATATTTGACCTACTGAACATGTTTTGGCCCAAAGGTCAAAAACTCACTCATTGACTTTCCTTCTGGTTCCAATAAGTAGCTAAAAGGTCTACAAAAGGTTAACATTTTTTTTTTATTTTTTTTTTTACATACTATGGCTGTACAAAGTCCATTTTTGACCTACTGAACACATTTTTGTCCCAAAGGTCAAAAAGTCACTCATAGACTTTCCTTCTGGTTCGATAAAGTAGCTAAAAGGTCTACAAAAGGCGTTACATTTTTTTTTTTTTTTTTTTTTTTTTTTTACATATAATGGCTGTACAAAGTCCATATTTGACCTACTGAACAAATTTTTGTCCCAAATGTCAAAAAGTCACTCAATGACTTCCCTTCTGTTTCCAGTTAGTAGCTAAAACGTATACAAAATGTTTAAATTTTAAATTTTAAATTTTTTTTTTACATATCATGGCTGTACAAGAAGTCCATATATGACCTACTGAACATGTTTTTGGACTAAGAATCCATACACACTAATTCACTATACATACTCATTGACTTCCATTCTGATTCCAATTAGTAGTTAAAAGGTGCACATTTTTTTATACGTTTTGGCTGTACAGAAGTCCATATTTGACCTAAAGAACATGTTTTAGGCCTAAGATTCCTTAAATGCTAATTTACTATACATACTCATTGAATTCCCTTCTTATTCCCTTTACAAGCCAAAATTTCCACAAAAATGTTTGACATGTTATGGCTGTACAGAAGTCCATATTTGACCTACTGAAAATATTTTTGTCCCAAAGGTCAAAAAAGTCACTCATTGACTTTCCTTCTGGTTCCAATAAGTAGCTAAAACGTCTACAAAAGGTTTTAATCTTTAATTTTTTTTTCTTTATTTTACATATTATGGCTGTACAAGAAGTCCATATTTAACTTACTGAACATATTTTTGGCCCAAGAGTCCTTGAACACTAACTTACTATACATACACACTCTTTGACTTCCCTTCTGAATCCAATTGCTAGCCAAAAGTTCCACAAAAAGGTTTTACATTTTTTTTTTTTTTTTACATATTATGGCTGTACAAGAAGTCCATGTTTAACTCACTGAACATATTTTTGGCCCAAGAGTCCTTGAAAACTAACTTACTATACATACACACTCTTTGACTTCCCTTCTGAATCCAATTGCTAGCCAAAAGTTCCACAAAAAGGTTTTAATTGTTTTTTTTGTTTGTTTTGTTTTTTGACATGTTATGGCTGTACAGAAGTCCATATTTGACCTACTGAACAAATTTTTGTCCCAAATGTCAAAAAGTCACTCATTGACTTCCCTTCTGATTCCAATTAGTAGTTAAAAGGTCCACATTTTTTTATACGTTTTGGCTGTACAGAAGTCCATATTTGACCTAAAGAACATGTTTTAGGCCTAAGAGTCCTTAAATACTAATTTACTATACATACTCATTGAATTCTCTTCTTATTCCCTTTACAAGCCAAAATTTCCACAAAAATGTTTGACATGTTATGGCTGTACAGAAGTCCATATTTGACCTACTGAAAATATTTTTGTCCCAAAGGTCAAAAAAGTCACTCATTGACTTCCCTTCTGGTTCCAATTAGTAGCTAAAACGTCTACAAAAGGTTTTAATCTTTAATTTTTTTTTCTTTATTTTACATATTATGGCTGAACAAGAAGTCCATATTTAACTTACTGAACATATTTTTGGCCCAAGAGTCCTTGAACACTAACTTACTGTATATACACACTCTTTGACTTCCCTTCTGAATCCAATTGCTAGCCAAAAGTTCCACAAAAAGGTTTTAATAGTTTTTTTTTTGTTTTGTTTTTTGACATGTTATGGATGTACAGAAGTCCATATTTGACCTACTGAACATATTTTTGCCCAAAGGTCAAAAAGTCACTCATTGACTTTCCTTCTGGTTCCAATAAGTAGCTAAAAGGTCTACAAAAGGTTAACATTTTTTTTTTTTTTTTTTTTTTTTTTTTACATACTATGGCTGTACAAAGTCAATTTTTGACCTACTGAACACATTTTTGTCCCAAAGGTCAAAAAGTCACTCATAGACTTTCCGTCTGGTTCGAATAAGTAGCTAAAAGGTCTACAAAAGGCGTTACATTTTTTTTTTTTTTTTTTTTTTTTTTTACATATAATGGCTGTACAAAGTCCATATTTGACCTACTGAACAAATTTTTGTCCCAAATGTCAAAAAGTCACTCAATGACTTCCCTTCTGGTTCCAGTTAGTAGCTAAAACGTATACAAAATGTTTACATTTTTAATTTTTTTTTTTTTTTTTTTACATATCATGGCTGTACAAGAAGTCCATATATGACCTACTGAACATGTTTTTGGACTAAGAATATATACACACTAATTCACTATACATACTCATTGACTTCCATTCTTATTCCAATTAGTAGTTAAAAGGTCCACATTTGTTTATACGTTTTGGCTGTACAGAAGTCCATATTTGACCTAAAGAACATGTTTTAGGCCTAAGATTCCTTAAATGCTAATTTACTATACATACTCATTGAATTCCCTTCTTATTCCCTTTACAAGCCAAAATTTCCACAAAAATGTTTGACATGTTATGGCTGTACAGAAGTCCATATTTGACCTACTGAAAATATTTTTGTCCCAAAGGTCAAAAAAGTCACTCATTGACTTTCCTTCTGGTTCCAATAAGTAGCTAAAACGTCTACAAAAGGTTTTAATCTTTAATTTTTTTTCTTTATTTTACATATTATGGCTGTACAAGAAGTCCATATTTAACTTACTGAACATATTTTTGGCCCAAGAGTCCTTGAACACTAACTTACTATACATACACACTCTTTGACTTCCCTTCTGAATCCAATTGCTAGCCAAAAGTTCCACAAAAAGGTTTTACATTTTTTTTTTTTTTTTTTACATACTATGGCTGTACAAGAAGTCCATGTTTAACTCACTGAACATATTTTTGGCCCAAGAGTCCTTGAAAACTAACTTACTATACATACACACTCTTTGACTTCCCTTCTGAATCCAATTGCTAGCCAAAAGTTCCACAAAAAGTTTTTAATTGTTTTTTTTTGTTTGTTTTGTTTTTTGACATGTTATGGCTGTACAGAAGTCCATATTTGACCTACTGAACATATTTTTGCCCAAAGGTCAAAAAGTCACTCATTGACTTTCCTTCTGGTTCCAATAAGTAGCTAATAGGTCTACAAAAGGTTTTTTTTTTTTTTTTTTTTTTACATATTATGGCTGTACAGAAGTCCATATTTGACCTACTGAACATATTTTTGCCCAAAGGTCAAAAAGTCACTCATTTACTTTCCTTCTGGTTCCAATAAGTAGCTAATAGGTCTACAAAAGGTTATTTATTTTTTTTTACATTTTATGGCTGTACAAAGTCCCTTTTTGACCTACTGAACACATTTTTGTCCCAAAGGTCAAAAAGTCACTCATAGACTTTCGTTCTGGTTCGAATAAGTAGCTAAAACGTATACAAAATGTTTAAATTTTTAATTTTTTTTTTTTTTTTTTTACATATCATGGCTGTACAAGAAGTCCATATATGACCTACTGAACATGTTTTTGGACTAAGAATCCATACACACTAATTCACTATACATACTCATTGACTTCCATTCTGATTCCAATTAGTAGTTAAAAGGTCCACATTTTTTTTATACGTTTTGGCTGTACAGAAGTCCATATTTGACCTAAAGAACATGTTTTAGGCCTAAGATTCCTTAAATGCTAATTTACTATACATACTCATTGAATTCCCTTCTTATTCCCTTTACAAGCCAAAATTTCCACAAAAATGTTTGACATGTTATGGCTGTACAGAAGTCCATATTTGACCTACTGAAAATATTTTTGTCCCAAAGGTCAAAAAGTCACTCATTGACTTTCCTTCTGGTTCCAATAAGTAGCTAATAGGTCTACAAAAGGTTAATTTTTATTTATTTTTTTATTTTTTTTACATATTATGGCTGTACAAGAAGTCCATGTTTAACTTAATGAACATATTTTTGGCCCAAGATTCCTTGAACACTAACTTACTATACATACACACTCTTTGACTTCCCTTCTGAATCCAATTGCTAGCCAAAAGTTCCACAAAAAGGTTTTACTTTTTTTTTTTTTTTTTTTTTTACATATTATGGCTGTACAAGAAGTCCATGTTTAACTCACTGAACATATTTTTGGCCCAAGAGTCCTTGAAAACTAACTTACTATACATACACACTCTTTGACTTCCCTTCTGAATCCAATTGCTAGCCAAAAGTTCCACAAAAAGGTTTTACTTTTTTTTTTTTTTTTTTTTTACATATTATGGCTGTACAAGAAGTCCATGTTTAACTCACTGAACATATTTTTGGCCCAAGAGTCCTTGAAAACTAACTTACTATACATACACACTCTTTGACTTCCCTTCTGAATCCAATTGCTAGCCAAAAGTTCCACAAAAAGGTTTTAATAGTTTTTTTTTTGTTTTGTTTTTTGACATGTTATGGATGTACAGAAGTCCATATTTGACCTACTGAACATATTTTTGCCCAAAGGTCAAAAAGTCACTCATTGACTTTCCTTCTGTTTCCAATAAGTAGCTAAAAGGTCTACAAAAGGTTAACATTTTTTTTTTTTTTTTTTTTTTTTTTTACATACTATGGCTGTACAAAGTCAATTTTTGACCTACTGAACACATTTTTGTCCCAAAGGTCAAAAAGTCACTCATAGACTTTCCTTCTGGTTCGAATAAGTAGCTAAAAGGTCTACAAAAGGCGTTACATTTTTTTTTTTTTTTTTTTTTTTTTTTTTTTTACATATAATGGCTGTACAAAGTCCATATTTGACCTACTGAACAAATTTTTGTCCCAAATGTCAAAAAGTCACTCAATGACTTCCCTTCTGGTTCCAGTTAGTAGCTAAAACGTATACAAAATGTTTACATTTTAAATTTTTTTTTTTTTTTTTTTACATATCATGGCTGTACAAGAAGTCCATATATGACCTACTGAACATGTTTTTGGACTAAGAATATATACACACTAATTCACTATACATACTCATTGACTTCCATTCTTATTCCAATTAGTAGTTAAAAGGTCCACATTTTTTTATACGTTTTGGCTGTACAGAAGTCCATATTTGACCTAAAGAACATGTTTTAGGCCTATGATTCCTTAAATGCTAATTTACTATACATACTCATTGAATTCCCTTCTTATTCCCTTTACAAGCCAAAATTTCCACAAAAATGTTTGACATTTTATGGCTGTACAGAAGTACATATTTGACCTACTGAACAAATTTTTGTCCCAAAGGTCAAAAAGTCACTCATTGACTTTCTTTCTGGTTCGAATAAGTAGCGACAAGGTCTACAAAAGGTTTTAATATTTTTTTTTACATATAATGGCTGTACAAAGTCCATATTTGACCTATTGAACAAATTTTTGTCCCAAATGTCAAAAAAGTCACTCAATGACTTCCCTTCTGGTTCCAATTAGTAGCTAAAAGGTCTACAAAAGGTTGTAATTTTTTTTTTCTTTTTTTCTTTTTTTTTTTTACATATTATGGCTGTACAAGAAGTCCATTTTTGACCTACTGAACAAATTTTTGTCCCAAAGGTCAAAAAGTCACTCATTGACTTTCCTTCTGGTTCGAATAAGTAGCTAAAAGGTCTACAAAAGGTTTTACATTTTTTTTTTTTTTTTTTTACATATTATGGCTGTACAAGAAGTCCATTTTTGACCTACTGAACACATTTTTGTCCCAAAGGTAAAAAAGTCACTCATTGACTTTCCTTCTGGTTCGAATAAGTAGCTAAAAGGTCTACAAAAGGTTTTAATCTTTCATTTTTTTTTTTTTCATATGGCTGTACAAGAAGTCCATATTTGACCTACTGAACATGTTTTTGGCCCAAGAGTCCTTGAACACTAACTTACTATACATACACACTCTTTGACTTCCCTTCTGAATCCAATTGCTAGCCAAAAGTTCCACAAAAAGGTTTTAATTGTTTTTTTGTTTTGTTTTTTTTACATGTTATGGCTGTACAGAAGTCCATATTTGACCTACTGAACATATTTTTGCCCAAAGGTCAAAAAGTCACTCATTGACTTTCCTTCTGGTTCCAATAAGTAGCTAAAAGGTCTACAAAAGGTTTTAATTTTTAAAAATATTTTTTTTTTAACATATTATGGCTCTACAAAAAGTCCATATTTGACCTACCGAAAATATTTTTGTCCCAAAGGTCAAAAAAGTCACTCATTGACTTTCCTTCTTGTTCGAATAAGTAGCTAAAAGGTCTACAAAAGGTTGTCATTTTTTTTTATTTTTTTTTTTTTTTTTTTTTACATATTATGGCTGTACAAGAAGTCAATTTTTGACCTACTGAACAAATTTTTGTCCCAAATGTCAAAAAGTCACTCATTGACTTCCCGTCTGGTTCCAATTAGTAGCTAAAACGTCTACAAAAGGTTTTAATCTTTAATTTTTTGTTTTTGTTTTTTTTTACATATGGCTGTACAAGAAGTCCATATTTGACCTACTGAAAATGTTTTTGGACTAAGAGTCCATACACACTAATTCACTATACATACTCATTGACTACCATTCTGATTCCAATTGGTAGTTAAAAGGTCCACATTTTTTTAATAATTTTTTTGGCTGTACAGAAGTCCATATTTGACCTAAAGAACATGTTTTAGGCCTAAGAGTCCTTAAACACTAATTTACTATACATACTCATTGACTTCCCTTCTTATTCCCTTTACAAGCCAAAATTTCCACAAAAATGTTTGACATGTTATGGCTGTACAGAAGTCCATATTTGACCTCCTGAAAATATTTTTGTCCCAAAGGTCAAAAAACTCACTCATTGACTTTCCTTCTGGTTTGAATAAGTAGCTAAAAGGTCTACAAAAGGTTTTAATTTTTTTTTTTTTACAAATAATGGCTGTACAAAGTCCATATTTGACCTACTGAACAAATTTTTGTCGCAAAGGTCAAAAAGTCACTCATTGACTTTCTTTCTGGTTCGAATAAGTAGCGACAAGGTCTACAAAAGGTTTTAATTTTTTTTTTTTTACTTATAATGGCTGTACAAAGTCCATATTTGACCTACTGAACAAATTTTTTCCCATATGTCAAAAAGTCCCTCATTGACTTTCCTTCTGGTTCGAATAAGTAGCTAAAAGGTCAACAAAAGGTTTTACTTTTTTTTTTTTTTTTTTTTACATATAATGGCTGTACAAAGTCCATATTTGACCTACTGAACAAATTTTTGTCCCAAATGTCAAAAAGTCGCTCATTGACTTCCCTTCTGGTTCCAATTAGTAGCTAAAACGTCTACAAAAGGTTTTAATCTTTAATTTTTTTTTTTTACATATGGCTGTACAAGAAGTCCATATTTGACCTACTGAACATGTTTTTGGCCCAAGAGTCCTTGAACACTAACTTGCTATGCATACACACTCTTTGACTTCCCTTCTGAATCCAATTGCTAGCCAAAAGTTCCACAAAAAGGTTTTAATTGTTTTTTTTTTTTTTTTTTTTTTACATGTTATGGCTGTACAGAAGTCCATATTTGACCTACTGAACATATTTTTGCCCAAAGATAAAAAAGTAACTCATTGACTTTCCTTCTGGTTCCAGTAAGTAGCTAAAAGGTCTACAAAAGGTTAAATTTTTTTATTTTTTTTTTATTTATTTTTTACATATTATGGCTGTACAAAGTGACACGCCTCTGCAACATCGCGTGGCGGTCGGGGACAGTGCCTCTGGGATGGCAGACCAGGGTGGTGGTCCCTCTTTTTAAGAAGGGGGACCGGAGGGTGTGTTCCAACTATAGGGGGATCACACTTCTCAGCCTCCCCGGGAAAGTCTATGCCAGGGTACTGGAGAGGAGAATCCGGCCGATAGTGGAACCTCGGATTCAGGAGGAACAGTGTGGTTTTCGTCCTGGTCGCGGAACACTGGACCAGCTCTATACCCTCTACAGGGTGCTGGAGGGTTCATGGGAGTTTGCCCAACCAGTCCACATTTGTTTTGTGGATTTGGAGAAGGCATTCGACTGTGTCCCTCGCGGCATCCTGTGGAGGGTGCTGGGGGAATATGGGGTCCGGGGTCCTTTGCTGAGGGCTGTCGGGTCCCTGTATGACCGAAGCAGGAGTTTGCTCCGCATTGCCGGCAGTAAGTCAGACTTGTTCCCGGTGCATGTTGGACTCCGGCAGGGCTGCCCTTTGTCGCCGGTTCTGTTCATAATTTTTATGGACAGAATTTCTAGGCGCAGCCAAGGGCCGGAGGGTGTCAGGTTTGGGGACCACACGGTTTCGTCTCTGCTCTTTGCGGATGACGTTGTCGTGTTGGCCCCTTCTAACCAGGACCTTCAGCATGCATTTGGGACGGTTTGCAGCCGAGTGTGAAGCGGCTGGGATGGGGATCAGCACCTCCAAATCCGAGGCCATGGTCCTCAGTCGGAAAAGGGTGGCTTGCCCACTCCAGGTTGGTGGAGAGTTCCTGCCCCAAGTGGAGGAGTTTAAGTATCTAGGGGTCTTGTTCACGAGTGAGGGGAGGATGGAACGGGAGATTGACAGACGGATCGGTGCAGCTTCTGCAGTAATGCGGTCGATGTACCGGTCTGTCGTGGTGAAGAAAGAGCTAAGCCGTAAGGCGAAGCTCTCGATTTACCGGTCAATCTACGTTCCTACTCTCACCTATGGTCATGAGCTTTGGGTCATGACCGAAAGGACAAGATCCCGGATACAGGCGGCCGAAATGAGCTTTCTCCGCAGGGTGGCTGGGCGCTCCCTTAGAGATAGGGTGAGGAGCTCAGTCACTCGGGAGGAACTCGGAGTAGAGCCGCTGCTCCTCCACATCGAGAGGGGACAGCTGAGGTGGCTCGGGCATCTGTTCCGGATGCCTCCTGAACGCCTTCCCGGGAAGGTGTTTCGGGCATGTCCAACCGGGAGGAGGCCCCGGGGAAGACCGAGGACACGCTGGAGGGACTATGTCTCCCGGCTGGCCTTGGAACGCCTCGGTGTCCCCCCGGAAGAGCTCAAGGAAGTGTCTAGGGAGAGGGAAGTCTGGGCATCTCGGCTTAGACTGCTGCCCCCGCGACCCGGCCCCGGATAAGCGGAAGAAGATGGATGGATGGATGGCTGTACAAAGTCCATATTTGACCTACTGAACAAATTTTTGTCCCAAAGGTCAAAAAAGTCACTCATTGACTTCCCTTCTGATTTCAATTTGTAGCCAAAAGTTCCACAAAAATGTTTAATTTTTTTTTTTTTTTTTTTTACATGTTATGGCTGTACAGAAGTCCATATTTGACCTACTGAAAATTGTTTTGTCTCAAAGGTCAAAAAGTCACTCATTGATTTCCCTTCTGATTCCAATAAGTAGCTTACATGTCTAAAAAAGGTGTTAATTTTTTTTTTTTTTTTTTTTTTTTTTTTTTTTTTTACATATAATGGCTGTACAAAGTCCATATTTGACCGACTGAACAAATTTTTGTCCCAAAGGTCAAAAAGTCACTCATTGACTTCCCTTCTGGTTCCAATTAGTAGCTAAAACATCTACAAAAGGATTTAATCTTTCTTTTTTTTTTCTTTTTTTTTTACATATTATGGCTGTACAAGAAGTCCATGTTTAACTTACTGAACATATTTTTGGCCCAAGAGTCCTTGAACACTAACTTACTATACATACACACTCTTTGACTTCCCTTCTGAATCCAATTGCTAGCCAAAAGTTCCACAAAAAGGTTTTAATTGGTTTTTTTTGTTTGTTTTTTACATGTTATGGCTGTACAAAGTCCATATTTGACCTACTGAACAAATTTTTGTCCCAAAGGTCAAAAAGTCACTCATTGACTTCCCTTCTGGTTCCAATTAGTAGCTTAAACGTCTACAAAAGGTTTTAATTTTTAAAAATATATATTTTTTTACATATTATGGCTGTACAAAAAGTCCATATTTCAAGGATTCAAGGATTCAAGAGTTTTATTTGTCACATACACAGTTATATACACAATATACAACTGGCAGTGAAATGTAAACAGGTCCGCTCCATGGACAGTGCAAATAACAGTTACAAGAAATTAAAATAGAAATAGAATAAAATTAGAATAAAAAGTATTAACATAAGTAGAATTATAAATAAATCAAGTAAAAGATAAAAATAGGAAATAAGATAAATAAAAATATAAAAAAAATATGTGGATATGATAAGTGAGATAAACTGTAGACTTAAAAATAAGTGGTTAACATAAAATATATATATATGTATATATAAAGAAGTATAATGTGCTAGGTTTATTACAGGTTGTTACGCAGTAACAATAGGAAAGTAAAGTGCAGTGCAATTGCAGTATGTGGATGTTAATGTTAAAAAACCGTATGTTTATGCGTGTGCGGGGTGAAGTGAAGTCACGTGACTGAGTTCAGGAGTCTGATGGCCTGGGGGAAGAAACTCCTCCTGAGTCTTTCAGTCTTTGCCATCAGGCTACGGAAGCGCTTACCAGATGGCAGCAGGGTGAAGTGAGAGTTTGCAGGGTGATTAATGTCTCTGATGATTTTGGTAGCTCTACCTCTGCAGCGTTTGGTGTAGATGTTCTGCAGAGACGGGAGAGCTGAGCCTGAGATGCGCTCGGATAAGCGCACCACTCTTTGCAGGGCTTTGCAGTCGTGACTGGTGCTGTTCCCGTACCACGCTGTGATGCACTGAGTCAGGACACTTTCTATCGCCCCTCGATAGAAAGTTTTCAGGATGGCTGGTGAAACCCTGAATTTCCTCAGCTGGCGCAGGTGGTACAGTCTTTGCCTTTGCTTTTTTCACCTGTGTCTGGATGTGTGTAGTCCAGGTCAGATCCTCGGAGATGTTCACACCCAGGTATTTGAAGCTGCTCACTCTCTCTACCGGTGTCCCGCTGATCATGAGAGGGGAGTATGACCGATGCTGTCTCTTCCTGAAGTCCACAATCAGTTCTTTGGTCTTGTTCACATTCAGAGAGAGACAGTTGTCCTGGCACCATGATGTCAGTTGCTCCACTTCGTCCAAGTATGCCGTCTCATTGTTGTTGGAGATGAGACCCAGGACAACAGTATCATCAGCAAACTTGATGATCGAGGTGGAGCTGTGTGTGGACAAACAGTCATGGGTGTAGAGAGAGTAGAGCAGGGGACTCAGCACACAGCCCTGTGGAGCTCCAACACTCAGGGTGATGGAGGTGGAGGTGAACTGGCCTACTTTCACCGCCTGGGGTCTGCCAGTGAGGAAATCTTCAATCCAGAGGCAGAGAGAAGAATTCAGGCCTAGATCCAGGAGTTTGTGTGTTAGCTTAATGGGAACTATGGTGTTAAAGGCTGAGCTATAGTCAATAAATAGCAACCTGACATAGTTCCCACTTTTGCTGTCGATGTGAGTGAGGCAGGAGTGAAGGACGTGAGAAATGGCATCTTCAGTCGATCTATTGGGACGATAGGCAAACTGAAGAGGGTCCAAAGTGTCAGGAATGGAGGAGCAAATGTTGTTTTTAATGAGTCTCTCAAAGACCTTCATGACTAAAGATGTGAGAGCCACTGGACGATAGTCATTTAAGCAAGAGGGTTTACTGATCTTAGGTACAGGGATGATGGAGGATCGTTTGAAGGAGGTGGGGACAACAGATGTAGCAAGGGACTCGTTGAATATGGATGTAAAGAGCCCTGCGAGCTGATCAGCACAGGACCGCAGAACACGACCTGAAATACCATTCGGCCCAGCAGCTTTCCTGACATCCACACGTTTGAGTGCCCTCCGAACCTCGTCCTCCGAGACAGAGATCACGTGACCGTTGCTGCTCTGAGGGACTCTCTCTGACGCGTCACTCGCCGGAGTCGCGCTGCCGCGATTACCATCAAAGCGAGCGTAGAAAGAGTTTAACTCGTTCACCAGTAACGGATCAGCTCTCACCTCTGCAGAGGATTTAGTTCCAAAAGCACAGATGGATCTCAGTCCCTGCCACATCCGCCGGGAGTCGTTGAGTTGGAAATGAGATTCCACTCTGTCTTTATAGCGTAGTTTTGCGGCTTTAACGGCGCGCCGGAGGGCGTAACATGAAGCTTTGTACTCCCTCATATCCCCCGTTAGGAGACCGGCATTGTAAGCGGTGGTGCGCGAGTTTACTGCAGTGCGAATTGAACTGTCCACCCACGGTTTCTGATTAGGGAAGGACGTTATAGTTAATGTTTGTGTGGCTTGCTCTGTCAGTGTGTTAATAAAGCAGAGCGCCACTTCTGTGAACTCGCTGACGTCTTCAGAACTCGCGCGGAACATGTCCCAGTCGACGTCATCAAGAGCTGCCTGTAGCGTGATCTCTGAATGGGATGACCAGCGTTTGACTTCCCTCCTCACCGGGGGCTCTTGAACGAGCCTTTGTTTATATTCCGGTGTGAGGAAAATGGCGGCATGGTCCGATTTGCCAAAAGCTGGCTGTGAACGAGCTTTGTAGGCGTTCTTAAACGGAGAGTAGCAATGATCCAGTGTGTTTGCTCCTCGTGTGGGACAGGAGACATGCTGGTGAAAGTTTGGCAATACTTTCTTTAGGTTTGCTTTGTTAAAATCACCCGCGACGATGAAAGCAGCGTCGGGGTGTTTGTGTTTGACCTACTGAACATGTTTTTGGACTAAGAGTCCATACACACTAATTCACTATACATACTCATTGACTTCCCTTCTTATTCCCTTTACTAGCCAAAATTTCCACAAAAATGTTTGACATTTTATGGCTGTACAGAAGTCCATATTTGACCTACTGAAAATATTTTTGTCCCAAAGGTCAAAAAAGTCACTCATTTACTTCCCTTCTGATTTCAATTTGTAGCCAAAAGTTCCACAAAAAGGTTTTAATTTTAAAAAATTAATTCTTTTTTTACATGTTATGGCTTTACAGAAGTCCATATTTGACCTACTGAACATTTTTTGTCTCAAAGGTCAAAAAGTCACTCATTGATTTCCCTTCTGATTCCAATAAGTAGCTTACACGTCTAAAAAAAGGTTTTAACTTTTTATTTTTTTATTTTTTTATTTTTTTTACATATTATGGCTGTACAAGAAGTCCATTTTTGACCTACTGAACAAATTTTTGTCCCAAAGGTCAAAAAGTCACTCATAGACTTTCCTTCTGGTTCGAATAAGTAGCTAAAAGGTCTACAAAAGGTTTTAAATATTTTTTTATTTTTTTATTTTTTTATATATATATATAATGGCTGTACAAAGTCCATATTTGACCTACTGAACACATTTTTGTCCCAAAGGTCAAAAAGTCACTCATTGACTTTCTTTCTGGTTTGAATAAGTAGCGACAAGGTCTACAAAAGGTTTTCATTTTTAATGGTTTTTTTTTTTTTTTTTTTTTTTTTTACATATTATGGCTGTACAAGAAGTCCATATTTGACCTACTGAACATGTTTTTGGACTAAGAGTCCATACACACTAATTCACTATCCATACTCATTGACTTCCATTCTGATTCCAATTAGTAGTTAAAAGGTCCACATTTTTTTAATACATGTTTTGGCTGTACAGAAGTCCATATTTGACCTAAAGAACATGTTTTAGGCCTAAGAGTCCTTAAACACTAATTTACTATACATACTCATTGAATTCCCTTCTTATTCCCTTTACAAGCCAACATTTCCACAAAAATGTTTGACATGTTATGGCTGTACAGAAGTCCATATTTGACCTACTGAAAATATTTTTGTCCCAAAGGTCAAAAAGTCACTCATTGACTTCCCTTCTGGTTTCAATTTGTAGCCAAAAGTTCCACAAAAAGGTTTTAATTTTTAATTTTTTTTTACATTAAATGGCTGTACAGAAGTCCATATTTGACCTGCTGAACATATTTTTGGCCCAAAGGTTAAAAAAAAATCACTCATTAACTTCCCTTCTGATTCCAATAAGTAGCTTACGGGTCTAAAAAAGGTTTAATTTTTTTTTTTTTTTTTTTTACATATTATGGCTGTACAAGAAGTCCATTTTTGACCTACTGAACAAATGTTTGTCTCAAAGGTCAAGAAGTCACTTATTGATTTCCCTTCTGATTCCAATAAGTAGCTTACACGTCTAAAAAAGGTTGTAATTTTTTTTTCTTTTTTTTTTCTTTTTTTTTTTAATACATATTATGGCTGTACAAGAAGTCCATTTTTGACCTAATGAACAAAGTTTTGTCCCAAAGGTCAAAAAGTCACTCATTGACTTTCCTTCTGGTTCGAATAAGTAGATAAAAGGTCTACAAAAGTTTTTTTTTTTTTTTTAATTTTTTACATATAATGGCTGCACAAAGTCCAAATTTGACCTACTGAACACATTTTTGTCCCAAATGTCAAAAAGTCGCTCATTGACTTCCCTTCTGGTTCCAATTAGTAGCTAAAATGTCTACAAATGGTTTTAATCTTTATTTTTTTATTTTATTTTTACATATGGCTGTACGAGAAGTCCATATTTGACCTACTGAACATGTTTTTGGACTAAGAGTCCATACACACTAATTCACTATACAGACTCATTGACTTCCATTCTGATTCCAATTAGTAGTTAAAAGGTCCACATTTTTTTAATACATGTTTTGGCTGTACAGAAGTCCATATTTGACCTAAAGAACATGTTTTAGGCCTAAGAGTCCTTAAACACTAATTTACTATACATACTCATTGACTTCCCTTCTCATTCCCTTTACAAGCCAAAATTTCCACAAAAATGATTGACATGTTATGGCTGTACAGAAGCCCATATTTGACCTACTGAAAATATTTTTGTCCCAAAGGTCAAAAAAGTCACTCATTGACTTTCCTTCTGGTTCCAATTAGTAGCTAAAACGTCTACAAAAGGTTTTTTTTATTTTTTTTATTTTTTTTTACATATAAAGTCCATATTTGACCTACTGAACAAATTTTTGTCCCAAAAGTCAAAAAGTCGCTCATTGACTTCCCTTCTGGTTCCAATTAGTAGCTAAAACGTCTACAAAAGGTTTTAATCTTTATTTTTATTTTTATTTTTACATATGGCTGTACAAGAAGTCCATATTTGACCTACTGAACATGTTTTTGGCCCAAGAGTCCTTGAACACTAACTTACTATACATACACACTCTTTGACTTCCCTTCTGAATCCAATTGCTAGCCAAAAGTTCCACAAAAAGGTTTTAATTGTTTTTTGTTTGTTTGTTCTTTACATGTTATGGCTGTACAGAAGTCCATATTTGACCTACTGAACATATTTTTGCCCAAAGGTCAAAAAGTCACTCATTGACTTTGCTTCTGGTTCCAATAAGTAGCTAAAAGGTCTACAAAAGGTTAATTTTTTTTATTTTTTATTTTTTTTATTTTTTTTACATATTATGGCTGTACAAAGTCCATATTTGACCTACTGAACAAATTTTTGTCCACAAGGTCAAAAAGTCACTCATTGACTTCCCTTCTGGTTCCAATTAGTAGCTTAAACGTCTACAAAAGGTTTTAATTTTTAAAAATATATAATTTTTTTTTTACATATTATGGCTGTACAAGAAGTCCATTTTTGACCTACTGAACAAATTTTTGTCCCAAAGTTCAAAAAGTCACTCATTGACTTTCCTTCTGGTTCGAATAAGTAGATAAAAGGTCTACAAAAGGTTTTTTTTTTTTTTTTACATATTATGGCTGTACAAGAAGTCCATTTTTGACCTACTGAACAAATTTTTGTCCCAAATGTCAAAAAGTCGCTCATTGACTTCCCTTCTGGTTCCAATTAGTAGCTAAAACGTCTACAAAATGTTTTAATCTTTAATTTTTTTTTTTTTTTTTTTTTTTTTTTTACAGATGGCTGTACAAGAAGTCCATATTTGACCTACTGAACATGTTTTTGGACTAAGAGTCCATACACACTAATTCACTATACATACTCATTGACTTCCATTCTGATTCCAATTAGTAGTTAAAAGGTCCATATTTTTTTATACATGTTTTGGCTGTACAGAAGTCCATATTTGACCTAAAGAACATGTTTTAGGCCTAAGAGTACTTAAACACTAATTTACTATACATACTCATTGACTTCCCTTCTTATTCCCTTTACAAGCCAAAATTTCCACAAAAATGTTTGACTTGTTATGGCTGTACAAGAAGTCCATTTTTGACCTACTGAACAAAGTTTTGTCCCAAAGGTCAAAAAGTCACTCATTGACTTTCCTTCTGGTTCGAATAAGTAGATAAAAGGTCTACAAAAGGTTTTTATTTTTTATTTTTTTATTTTTACATATAATGGCTCTACAAAGTCCAAATTTGACCTATTGAACAAATTTTTGTCCCAAATGTCAAAAAGTCGCTCATTGACTTCCCTTCTGGTTCCAATTAGTAGCTAAAACGTCTACAAATGGTTTTAATCTTTATTTTTATTTATTTTTTACATATTGCTGTACAAGAAGTCCATATTTGACCTACTGAACATGTTTTTGGACTAAGAGTCCATACACACTAATTCACTATACATACTCATTGACTTCCATTCTGATTCCAATTAGTAGTTAAAAGGTCCACATTTTTTTTTATACATGTTTTGGCTGTACAGAAGTCAATATTTGACCTAAAGAACATGTTTTAGGCCTAAGAGTCCTTAAACACTAATTTACTATACATACTCATTGACTTCCCTTCTTATTCCCTTTTCAAGCCAAAATTTCCACAAAAATGTTTGACATGTTATGGCTGTACAGAAGTACATATTTGACCTACTGAACAAATTTTTGTCCCAAAGGTCAAAAAGTCACTCATTGACTCTTCTGGTTCGAATAAGTAGCTAAAAGGTCTACAAAAGGTTTTAATATTTTTTTTTACATATAATGGCTGTACAAAGTCCATATTTGACCTACTGAACAAATTTGTGTCCCAAATGTCAAAAAAGTCACTCAATGACTTCCCTTTTGGTTCCAATGAGTAGCTAAAAGGTCTACAAAAGGTTGTAATTTTTTTTTTTTTTTTTTTTTTTTTTTTTACATATTATGGCTGTACAAGAAGTCCATTTTTGACCTACTGAACACATTTTTGTCCCAAAGGTAAAAAAGTCACTCATTGACTTTCCTTCTGGTTCGAATAAGTAGCTAAAAGGTCTACAAAAGGTTTTAATCTTTAATTTTTTTTTTTTTTCATATGGCTGTACAAGAAGTCCATATTTGACCTACTGAACATGTTTTTGGCCCAAGAGTCCTTGAACACTAACTTACTATACATACACACTCTTTGACTTCCCTTCTGAATCCAATTGCTAGCCAAAAGTTCCACAAAAAGGTTTTAATTGTTTTTTTGTTTTGTTTTTTGACATGTTATGGCTGTACAGAAGTCCATATTTGACCTAATGAACATATTTTTGCCCAAAGGTCAAAAAGTCACTCATTGACTTTCCTTCTGGTTCCAATAAGTAGCTAAAAGGTCTACAAAAGGTTAAATTTTTTTTTTTTTTTTTTTACATATTATGGCTGTACAAAGTCCATATTTGACCTACTGAAAAGAAATTTGTCCAAAAGGTCAAAAAGTCACTCATTGACTTCCCTTCTGGTTCCAATTAGTAGCTTAAATGTCTACAAAAGGTTTTAATTTTTAAAAATATTTTTTTTTTTACATATTATGGCTGTACAAGAAGTCAATTTTTGACCTACTGAACAAATTTTTGTCCCAAATGTCAAAAAGTCACTCATTGACTTCCCTTCTGGTTCCAATTAGTAGCTAAAACGTCTACAAAAGGTTTTAATCTTTAATTTTTTTTTTTTGTTTTTTTTTTACATATGGCTGTACAAGAAGTCCATATTTGACCTACTGAACATGTTTTTGGACTAAGAGTCCATACACACTAATTCACTATACATACTCATTGACTACCATTCTGATTCCAATTGGTAGTTAAAAGGTCCACATTTTTTAAATAAATTTTTTGGCTGTACAGAAGTCCATATTTGACCTAAAGAACATGTTTTAGGCCTAAGAGTCCTTAAACACTAATTTACTATACATACTCATTGACTTCCCTTCTTATTCCCTTTACAAGCCAAAATTTCCACAAAAATGTTTGACATGTTATGGCTGTACAGAAGTCCATATTTGACCTACTGAAAATATTTTTGTCCCAAAGGTCAAAAAACTCACTCATTGACTTTCCTTCTGGTTTGAATAAGTAGCTAAAAGGTCTACAAAAGGTTTTAATTTTTTTTTTTTTTTTTTTTTTTTACAAATAATGGCTGTACAAAGTCCATATTTGACCTACTGAACAAATTTTTGTCCCAAAGGTCAAAAAGTCACTCATTGACTTTCTTTCTGGTTCGAATAATTAGCGACAAGGTCTACAAAAGGTTTTAATTTTTTTTTTTTACATATAATGGCTGTACAAAGTCCATATTTGACCTACTGAACAAATTTTTGTCCCATATGTCAAAAAGTCACTCATTGACTTTCCTTCTGGTTCGAATAAGTAGCTAAAAGGTCAACAAAAGGTTTAACATTTTTTTTTTTTTTTTTTTTTACATATAATGGCTGTACAAAGTCCATATTTGACCTACTGAACAAATTTTTGTCCCAAATGTCAAAAAGTCGCTCATTGACTTCCCTTCTGGTTCTAATTAGTAGCTAAAACGTCTACAAAAGGTTTTAATCTTTAATTATTTTTTTTTACATATGGCTGTACAAGAAGTCCATATTTGACCTACTGAACATGTTTTTGGCCCAAGAGTCCTTGAACACTAACTTGCTATGCATACACACTCTTTGACTTCCCTTCTGAATCCAATTGCTAGCCAAAAGTTCCACAAAAAGGTTTTAATTGTTTTTTTTTTTTTTTTTTTTTTACATGTTATGGCTGTACAGAAGTCCATATTTGACCTACTGAACATATTTTTGCCCAAAGATAAAAAAGTAACTCATTGACTTTCCTTCTGGTTCCAGTAAGTAGCTAAAAGGTCTACAAAAGGTTACATTTTTTTTTTTTTTTTTTTTTTTTTTTTACATATTATGGCTGTACAAAGTCCATATTTGACCTACTGAACAAATTTTTGTCCCAAAGGTCAAAAAAGTCACTCATTGACTTCCCTTCTGATTTCAATTTGTAGCCAAAAGTTCCACAAAAATGTTTAATTTTTTTTTTTTTTTTTTTTTTACATGTTATGGCTGTACAGAAGCCCATATTTGACCTACTGAAAATTGTTTTGTCTCAAAGGTCAAAAAGTCACTCATTGATTTCCCTTCTGATTCCAATAAGTAGCTTACATGTCTAAAAAAGGTGTTAATTTTTTTTTTTTTTTTTTTTTTTTACATATAATGGCTGTACAAAGTCCATATTTGACCGACTGAACAAATTTTTGTCCCAAAGGTCAAAAAGTCCCTCATTGACTTCCCTTCTGGTTCCAATTATTAGCTAAAACATCTACAAAAGGATTTAATCTTTCTTTTTTTTTTTCTTTTTTTTTACATATTATGGCTGTACAAGAAGTCCATGTTTAACTTACTGAACATATTTTTGGCCCAAGAGTCCTTGAACACTAACTTACTATACATACACACTCTTTGACTTCCCTTCTGAATCCAATTGCTAGCCAAAAGTTCCACAAAAAGGTTTTAATTGTTTTTTTTTGTTTGTTTTTTACATGTTATGGCTGTACAAAGTCCATATTTGACCTACTGAACAAATTTTTGTCCCAAAGGTCAAAAAGTCACTCATTGACTTCCCTTCTGGTTCCGATTAGTAGCTTAAACGTCTACAAAAGGTTTTAATTTTTAAAAATATATATTTTTTTACATATTATGGCTGTACAAAAAGTCCATATTTGACCTACTGAACATGTTTTTGGACTAAGAGTCCATACACACTAATTCACTATACATACTCATTGACTTCCCTTCTTATTCCCTTTACTAGCCAAAATTTCCACAAAAATGTTTGACATTTTATGGCTGTACAGAAGTCCATATTTGACCTACTGAAAATATTTTTGTCCCAAAGGTCAAAAAAGTCACTCATTTACTTCCCTTCTGATTTCAATTTGTAGCCAAAAGTTCCACAAAAAGGTTTTAATTTAAAAAAATTAATTCTTTTTTTACATGTTATGGCTTTACAGAAGTCCATATTTGACCTACTGAACATTTTTTGTCTCAAAGGTCAAAAAGTCACTCATTGATTTCCCTTCTGATTCCAATAAGTAGCTTACACGTCTAAAAAAGGTTTTAACTTTTTATTTATTTTTTTAAAAATTTTTTTTACATATTATGGCTGTACAAGAAGTCCATTTTTGACCTACTGAACAAATTTTTGTCCCAAAGGTCAAAAAGTCACTCATAGACTTTCCTTCTGGTTCGAATAAGTAGCTAAAAGGTCTACAAAAGGTTTTAAATATTTTTTTTATTTTTTATTTTTTTATATATATATAATGGCTGTACAAAGTCCATATTTGACCTACTGAACAAATTTTTGTCCCAAAGGTCAAAAAGTCACTCATTGACTTTCTTTCTGGTTCGAATAAGTAGCTGTTACACAGGATTCCCTTTCAAGGGAACTCGCGCTGCGTCAAAACGCTTTGAGAACGCTTCTGCGTGATTGCGTCTTGAAGCACTTGTGGAATCAGTCCAATGGACAGACGGAACGTCATAGACGGGTGACGTCATAGACCGGAAACTATAAAGCACCCGTGAACACAGACAGAACTAGCTTCTTCGCCTTCAAGAAGCGCTCTGTGTGAATCTTGTCTGTAAAAACTGGTGTTTTTTGTCTGTCTTAAAAAAAAAAAAAAACAAAGTTAGGCAGGAGTTTTCCACCTTTGTTCTTGTAAAAGAAAAACATAAAAGTAAAACAAACGTGACAGCTATGGATGTGTTCATTCACTGGATGTGTTCATCCCTGCCCTCATTTCATTACGGGTGGGGATGCATATTCTATGTGTGTTGACTGTTCGTTAAGCCGCCGGGCGCTCTCCGACGAGGGCGCTTCGGCTCGCGTTCCCCGCGGCTCAGGTCCCTTCTGCCGAGGCAGAGCGGCGGCTTCAGTCGTGGGGATCGCAAATAGGTCCGGCAGAGGGGTTAGAGACGGGCATCGCCCTTTCTCTGCCTTCACCTGCCGGATTCAGTGTTTCATCTCAGGGTTGGAAGCACGCTTGCGGTTCCTTCCGCCCCGGGTGAAGCGCAGAGACATATGTATGTGCGTCAGCTTTCATGAAAAAGGAGTGGGCGGACATTCATTGATACATTTCTCAAATGTGTAAGAAAAGCACGTAGCGAAAAAGAGAAAATAACGACTCGGATCTCATATTTGCCGAGGCAACATGTAGATTACAGTCTGCAATATAAACACTGCATCTCACGTTTTGCCGAGGCAGCGTGTAGACTGCTAAGAATGTAACAGATTTGCAGAGCTCGTGTTTCCGAGGCAACACGTAGATTACAGTCTGCAATATAGTAGCGTTTGATCTTGCGTTTTGCCGAGGCAGCGCATAGATCAGGGTCTGCTAAAAAAAAAATATATATATATATATATAATGGACAGAGCTCGTGTTTGCCGAGGCAACACGTAGATTACATTCTGAAATATAAGAGAAATCAATGGATCTCGTGTTTGCCGAGGCAACACGTAGATCATGTTGCCACAATGCATTTATAAATGGGGGAAAGAAGGAAGAGAAAAAGAAAAAGAGAAGCCTTTTTCTCTGTTCCTATGTTTGACTCCTCTTTGCATTTTTCATGCCAATGAATATTCAGCCAAAAGAGTGAACATCTGAGTGGTTTTGAATGCATTTCATTTTGACAAATTAAATCATATTTCTTTGTGGCTTGAGAATTCTTTATATATGGAACATATATATACATATTTCTAAAAATCCATGGTTATGGTAAGAGCATGCGCTGAGTGCTTCATGCCCTTTCTAATTCCAAAATGTGGAAGCAGAGTGAAGTTCTCTTCAGGCAAGGCGGTATTGAAAGACCGTTATTGTCATAAAGAGGGCTTTGTCAAAGTAAAACTCCTGATGCCATCAATGTCAGGTTTCTGAGGGAAACCCTCCGTAGGAAGGCGGTGTTCACCACATTATACGCTGCCCATCTCCCTTCGGGGCCCTCAAGGGGACCATTCTGCCAACCTCGCCATTTCATGTGTTTCGGGGCGCAGTGGTCTCTGGCGAACACATATCTCAGGGTCCACCCGGAAACGTAGTGGTCCTGGGATGTGCGCACCCTCCGAGGAGGGTCCTAGAGCAGTCAGGCCAGTTGTTCCCTGCGCCTTCGTGCTTCAGGGCACTGCGCTTGCTGCTTGTGGTACACCAGAGGCCAGTCTTGAGAGACTGGTATCTCTAATATTTCTGACGATATAAATATCATGTCTCTGAGGGTCCCTTCCGTAGGAAGGCGGTGTCCACCTCATTATAAGGTGCCCGTCTCCCTTCGGTGCCCTCAGGGGGACCATTCTGCCAACCCTGCCACCTCGTGTGTTTCAGGGCGCAGTGGTCCCTAACGAGCACATATCTTAGGTTCCACCCGGAAACGTAGTGGTCCTGGGATGTGCGCCCCCTCTGAGGAGGGTCCTAGAGCAGTCAGGCCAGTTGTTCCCTGCGCCTTCGTGCTTCAGGGCACTGCGCTTGCTGCTTGTGGCCACGGGCCAGTCTCGAGAGACTGGTATCTCTAATATTTCTGACGAGCTCATATATCAGGTTTCACCCAGAAAACGTAGTGGCCCTGGGATGTGCGCCCCCTCCGAGGAGGGTCCTAGAGCAGTCAGGCCAGTTGTTCCCTGCACCTTCGTGCTTCAGGGCACTGTGCTTGCTGCTTGTGGCCAGAGGCCAGTCTCGAGAGACTGGTATCTCTAATATTTCTGACGAGCTCATATCTCAGGTTCCACCCGGAAAACGTAGTGGCCCTGGGGTGTGCGCCCCCTCCGAGGAGGGTCCTAGAGCAGTCAGGCCAGTTGTTTCCTGCGCCTTCGTGCTTCAGGGCACTGTGCTTGCTGTTCGCGGTATGTCAGAGGTCAGTCTTGAGGGACTGGCACCATGGCAGAATCTGTTAGGTTTCATGGCAGCTGCGTCCGACGGGGATACCTTTTTGGCCTGCTGAGCATGAGACCGTGACAGTGGTGGCTCATAACCAAGGGGTTTCCCTGAGGGGATACCTGCTCCGCATGATGGAAGTCACGCGGCGATGCTTTCGTGCTTTAGTTATGTGGAAAGATCCTTGGTTTATGCCCTAAAGGCTGGTATTGGGGACTCATGTTCGTCGCGTTACGCTAACGACAGAGTTTCCTTTGCGGGCTGGGGGTAGAAATCATGAGTGGTCACTCTCTAGAGCAATATAACACTGCATCTCATGTTTTGCCGAGGCAGCGTGTAGATGCAGTCTGAAAAAAGAAAGAAAAAGAAGGAAGCACATCTCAGGTTCCACCCAGAAACGTAGTGGTCCTGGGATGTGCGCCCCCTCCGAGGAGGGTCCTAGAGCAGTCAGGCCAGTTGTTCCCTGCGCCTTCGTGCTTCAGGGCACTGCGCTTGCTGCTTGTGGTACACCAGAGGCCAGTCTTGAGAGACTGGTATCTATAATATTTCTGACAATTTCAATATCATGTCTCTGAGGATCCCCTCCATAGGAAGGCGGTCTCTACTTCATTATACGGTGCCCGTCTCCCTTCGGTGCCCTCAGGGGGACCATTCTGTCAACCCTGCCACCTCGTGTGTTTCGGGGCGCAGTGGTCCCTAACGAGCACATATCTCAGGTTCCACCCGGAAACGTAGTGGCCCTGGGATGTGCGCCCCCTCCGAGGAGGGTCCTAGAGCAGTCAGGCCAGTTGTTCCCTGCGCCTTCGTGCTTCAGGGCACTGCGCTTGCTGCTTGTGGTACACCAGAGGCCAGTCTCGAGAGACTGGTATCTCTAATATTTTCGACGATATCAATATCATGTCTGGGGGGGACCATTCTGCTAACCCCGCCACCTCGTGTGTTTCGGGGCGCAGTGGTCCCTAACAAGCTTATATCTCAGGTTCCACCCGGAAACGTAGTGGCCCTGGGGTGTGCGCCCCCTCCGAGGAGGGTCCTAGAGCAGTCAGGCCAGTTGTTCCCTGCGCCTTCGTGCTTCAGGGCACTGCGCTTGCTGTTCGCAGTATGTCAGAGGTCAGTCTTGAGGGACTGGCACCATGGCAGAATCTGTTAGGTTTCATGGCAGTTGCGTCCAACGGGGATACCTTTTTGGCCTGCTGAGCATGAGACCATGACAGTGGTGGCTCATAACCAAGGGGTTTCCCTGAGGGGATACCTGCACCGCATGATTGAAGTCACGCGGCGATGCCTTCGTGCTCTAGTTATGTGGAAAGATCCTTGGTTAACGTCCTAAAGGCCGGTATTGGAGACTCATGTTCGTCGCGTTACGCTAACGACAGAGTCTTCCTTTGCGGGCTGGGGGAGCGATCATGAGTGATCCTGCTGAGGCAGGGGCTGAGGCCCGGGTAAATATAGACTCCACACCGAGGTGGCGGAGCTCTTGTGGTTATCCAGCTCCTCCGGGACTGGACACCATGATACGGGAATGGCCGAGGCCACCCTGTACACCTTTACCCGATTGCTCTGCTTCTGGGAGTTCTGGAGAGAATTCGCCGAGACGTGGCTCGTCTGCTGTTAATAGCTCCGTACTGGCGGGCCCGAGTAGGGCCCAGACCTAGTTTCTCTTCTGGATGGCTCTCCGCTGGAGATTCCGTTCAGTAGGGAATTTAACTCTTAAGTGAGAGGTTTGATCATCACCCCTGCCAGGAGGGTGAAACTGGGCCTGGCCTCCGAGGGGGCCCAGCCCATAAGTTCAGGTCTCTCAGCCGAGGCTGTTGAGACCATATATCACTCCAGAGCTCCGTCCACTAGGAAACTGTATTCTAGCCACATTGAAGGTGTATGTGGCAGCCTTAGCTGCTTTCCACGCTCCTTTTGGGTGAGGTTTCTTTGAGGAGACACCCGCTAGTTACTTGTTTCCTTCGTGGCTTTTTGAGGCTTAGATCTGCAGTCAAGGGTTTGCGCCCGGCATAGGGAAAGTTCTCTTCATCCTAGGCCAGGCTATGTTGCTGGGGAAAAAATTCTACTAGCATTGTAATACCTATAGTACTGCTGGCCTTTGTCCTCCTCGGCGTCAGACCAAGGGAAACTAATCTGCTTTGACCACTCCTGGGGTGCAGGTGCTATCGTAGTAGTGTGCACTTTTGATTTCACACATATACGGTCACATGCTCTTATGGCGGCGTTGGTATTGCGTTCTCAAAGCGTTTTGACGCAGCGCGAGTTCCCTTGAAAGGGAACGTCTCAGGTTACGTATGTAACCATGGTTCCCTGAGAGGGAACGAGACGCTGCGTCACCCTGCCATATTCCCTGTGTGCCCGTGAGCGACTTCTTTCAGGCTTTTTCAGAAGCTAGTTCTGTCTGTGTTCACGGGTGCTTTATAGTTTCCGGTCTATGACGTCACCCGTCTATGACGTTCCGTCTGTCCATTGGACTGATTCCACAAGTGCTTCAAGACGCAATCACGCAGAAGCGTTCTCAAAGCGTTTTGACGCAGCGTCTCGTTCCCTCTCAGGGAACCATGGTTACATACGTAACCTGAGACGGTTTCCTGTGTCACCTCCACATTCACAGAGGGATCCATCTCCAGAGTATTGACTATGGCCATGCAAACTACATTTCCCATAATGCTGCTCTCCTGGACTGATCACACACCTGCTCTTCATTGATTACACTCACACCTGCACTTCATTTCCACATGTATAAGAATCCCTCTCTCACACCCATTCAGTGCGAAGTCTTGTTTTGCCCTGGCATACATACTGAGTGATTGTCTACTGATTCTGTTTATTCTGGTTTAGATCTTGGACTGTTTTTGGAACTCTTCGACCACTCTCTGGCTACCTCGACCTTGGACTGTTTCCTGGCTAACTGAACATACTCTGGCTCCCACGACCCTGCACTGTTACCCGTGTTTGAAACCTTGCTGCCTGCCCCGATCATCAGCACTAGCTTACCTGAGTATTCTTTGCCTTGCCCATACCATTCCTGTCTACCTATCAATACCCTGTCTGACTTTGTCACTAATTAAAGCTGCAAATGGATCTCTATGACTCTGTGGATTCGTTACAGTAGCGACAAGGGCTACAAAAGGTTTTCATTTTTAATGTTTTTTTTGTTTTTTGTTTTTTTTACATATTATGGCTGTACAAGAAGTCCATATTTGACCTACTGAACATGTTTTTGGACTAAGAGTCCATACACACTAATTCACTATCCATACTCATTGACTTCCATTCTGATTCCAATTAGTAGTTAAAAGGTCCACATTTTTTTTTAATACATGTTTTGGCTGTACAGAAGTCCATATTTGACCTAAAGAACATGTTTTAGGCCTAAGAGTCCTTAAATACTAATTTACTATACATACTCATTGAATTCCCTTCTTATTCCCTTTACAAGCCAACATTTCCACAAAAATGTTTGACATGTTATGGCTGTACAGAAGTCCATATTTGACCTACTGAAAATATTTTTGTCCCAAAGGTCAAAAAGTCACTCATTGACTTCCCTTCTGGTTTCAATTTGTAGCCAAAAGTTCCACAAAAAGGTTTTAATTTTTAATTTTTTTTTTACATTAAATGGCTGTATAGAAGTCCATATTTGACCTGCTGAACATATTTTTGGCCCAAAGGTAAAAAAAAAATCACTCATTAACTTCCCTTCTGATTCCAATAAGTAGCTTACAGGTCTAAAAAAGGTTTTAATCTTTATTTTTTTTTTACATATGGCTGTACAAGAAGTCCATATTTTACCTACTGAACATGTTTTTGGACTAAGAGTCCATACACACTCATTCACTATACATACTCATTGACTTCCATTCTGATTCCAATTAGTAGTTAAAAGGTCCACATTTTTTTTTTTTACAAATGTTTTGGCTGTAGAGAAGTCCATATTTGACCTAAAGAACATGTTTTAGGCCTAAGAGTCCTTAAACACTAATTTACTATACATGCTCATTGACTTCCCTTCTTATTCCCTTTACAAGCCAAAATTTCCACAAAAATGTTTGACATGTTATTGCTGTACAGAAGTACATATTTGACCTACTGAACAAATTTTTGTCCCAAAGGTCAAAAGGTCAATCATTGACTTTCTTTCTGGTTCGAATAAGTAGCTAAAAGGTCTACAAAAGGTTTTACTTTTTTTTTTTTTTACATATAATGGCTATACAAAGTCCATATTTGACCTACTGAACAAATTTTTGTCCCAAATGTCAAAAAAGTCACTCAATGACTTCCCTTCTGGTTCCAATTAGTAGCTAAAAGGTCTACAAAAGGTTGTAATGTTTTTTTTTTTTTTTTTTTTTACATATTATGGCTGTACAAGAAGTCCATTTTTGACCTACTGAACAAATTTTTGTCCCAAAGGTCAAAATGTCACTCATTGACTTTCCTTCTGGTTCGAATAAGTAGCTAAAAGGTCTACAAAAGGTTTTACATTTTATTTTTTATTTTTTTTTACATATTATGGCTGTACAAGAAGTCCATTTTTGAACTACTGAACACATTTTTGTCCCAAAGGTAAAAAAGTCACTCATTGACTTTCCTTCTGGTTCGAATAAGTAGCTAAAAGGTCTACAAAAGGTTTTAATCTTTAATTATTATTATTTTTTTTCATATGGCTGTACAAGAAGTCCATATTTGACCTACTGAACATGTTTTTGGCCCAAGAGTCCTTGAACACTAACTTACTATACATACACACTCTTTGACTTCCCTTCTGAATCTAATTGCTAGCCAAAAGTTCCACAAAAAGGTTTTATTTTGTTTTTGTTTTTTTTGTTTTTTACATGTTATGGCTGTACAGAAGTCCATATTTGACCTACTGAACATATTTTTGTCCCAAAGGTAAAAAAGTCACTCATTGACTTTCCTTCTGGTTCGAATAAGTAGCTAAAAGGTCTACAAAAGGTTTTAATCTTTAATTATTATTATTTTTTTTCATATGGCTGTACAAGAAGTCCATATTTGACCTACTGAACATGTTTTTGGCCCAAGAGTCCTTGAACACTAACTTACTATACATACACACTCTTTGACTTCCCTTCTGAATCTAATTGCTAGCCAAAAGTTCCACAAAAAGGTTTTATTTTGTTTTTGTTTTTTTTGTTTTTTACATATTATGGCTGTACAAGAAGTCCATTTTTGAACTACTGAACACATTTTTGTCCCAAAGGTAAAAAAGTCACTCATTGACTTTCCTTCTGGTTCGAATAAGTAGCTAAAAGGTCTACAAAAGGTTTTAATCTTTAATTATTATTATTTTTTTTCATATGGCTGTACAAGAAGTCCATATTTGACCTACTGAACATGTTTTTGGCCCAAGAGTCCTTGAACACTAACTTACTATACATACACACTCTTTGACTTCCCTTCTGAATCTAATTGCTAGCCAAAAGTTCCACAAAAAGGTTTTATTTTGTTTTTGTTTTTTTTGTTTTTTACATGTTATGGCTGTACAGAAGTCCATATTTGACCTACTGAACATATTTTTGCCCAAAGGTCAAAAAGTCACTCATTGACTTTCCTTCTGGTTCCAATAAGTAGCTAAAAGGTCTACAAAAGGTTAAAAAAAATTTTTTTTTTTTTAACATATTATGGCTGTACAAAGTCCATATTTGATCTACTGAAAAAAAATTTGTCCCAAAGGTCAAAAAGTCACTCATTGACTTCCCTTCTGGTTCCAATTAGTAGCTTAAATGTCTACAAAAGGTTTTAATTTTTAAAAATATATTTTTTTTTACATATTATGGCTCTACAAAAAGTCTATATTTGACCTACTGAAAATATTTTTGTCCCAAAGGTCAAAAAAGTCACTCATTGACTTTCCTTCTGGTTCGAATAAGTAGCTAAAAGGTCTACAAAAGGTTTTAAATTTTTTTTTTTTTTTTTTTTTTTTTACATATAATGGCTGTACAAAGTCCAAATTTGACCTACTGAACGAATTTTTGTCCCAAATGTCAAAAAGTCACTCATTGACTTCCCTTCTGGTTCCAATTAGTAGCTAAAACGTCTACAAAAGGTTTTAATCTTTAATTTTTTTTTTTTTTTTTTTTTTTTACATATGGCTGTACAAGAAGTCCATATTTGACCTACTGAACATATTTTTGGACTAAGAGTCCATACACACTAATTCACTATACATACTCATTGACTACCATTCTGATTCCAATTGGTAGTTAAAAGGTCCACATTTTTTTAATACATTTTTTGGCTGTACAGAAGTCCATATTTGACCTAAAGAACATGTTTTAGGCCTAAGAGTCCTTAAACACTAATTTACTATACATACTCATTGACTTCCCTTCTTATTCCCTTTACAAGCCAAAATTTCCACAAAAATGTTTGACATGTTATGGCTGTACAGAAGTCCATATTTGACCTACTGAAAATATTTTTGTCCCAAAGGTCAAAAAACTCACTCATTGACTTTCCTTCTGGTTCGAATAAGTAGCTAAAAGGTCTACAAAAGGTTTTAATTTTTTTTTTTTTTTTTTTACAAATAATGGCTGTACAAAGTCCATATTTGACCTACTGAACAAATTTTTGTCCCAAAGGTCAAAAAGTCACTCATTGACTTTCTTTCTGGTTCGAATAAGTAGCGACAAGGTCTACAAAAGGTTTTAAATTTTTTTTTTTTTTTTACATATAATGGCTGTACAAAGTCCATATTTGACCTACTGAACATGTTTTTGGCCCAAGAGTCCATACACACTAATTCACTATACATACTCATTGACTACCATTCTGATTCCAATTTGTAGTTAAAAGGTCTACAAAAGGTTGTAATGTTTTTTTTTTTTTTTTTTTTTACATATTATGGCTGTACAAGAAGTCCATTTTTGACCTACTGAACAAATTTTTGTCCCAAAGGTCAAAATGTCACTCATTGACTTTCCTTCTGGTTCGAATAAGTAGCTAAAAGGTCTACAAAAGGTTTTACATTTTATTTTTTATTTTTTTTTACATATTATGGCTGTACAAGAAGTCCATTTTTGAACTACTGAACACATTTTTGTCCCAAAGGTAAAAAAGTCACTCATTGACTTTCCTTCTGGTTCGAATAAGTAGCTAAAAGGTCTACAAAAGGTTTTAATCTTTAATTATTTTTTTTTTTTTCATATGGCTGTACAAGAAGTCCATATTTGACCTACTGAACATGTTTTTGGCCCAAGAGTCCTTGAACACTAACTTACTATACATACACACTCTTTGACTTCCCTTCTGAATCTAATTGCTAGCCAAAAGTTCCACAAAAAGGTTTTATTTTGTTTTTGTTTTTTTTGTTTTTTACATGTTATGGCTGTACAGAAGTCCATATTTGACCTACTGAACATATTTTTGCCCAAAGGTCAAAAAGTCACTCATTGACTTTCCTTCTGGTTCCAATAAGTAGCTAAAAGGTCTACAAAAGGTTAAAATTTTTTTTTTTTTTTTAACATATTATGGCTGTACAAAGTCCATATTTGATCTACTGAAAAAAAATTTGTCCCAAAGGTCAAAAAGTCACTCATTGACTTCCCTTCTGGTTCCAATTAGTAGCTTAAATGTCTACAAAAGGTTTTAATTTTTAAAAATATATTTTTTTTTACATATTATGGCTCTACAAAAAGTCTATATTTGACCTACTGAAAATATTTTTGTCCCAAAGGTCAAAAAAGTCACTCATTGACTTTCCTTCTGATTCGAATAAGTAGCTAAAAGGTCTACAAAAGGTTTTAAATTTTTTTTTTTTTTTTTTTTTTTTTTACATATAATGGCTGTACAAAGTCCAAATTTGACCTACTGAACAAATTTTTGTCCCAAATGTCAAAAAGTCACTCATTGACTTCCCTTCTGGTTCCAATTAGTAGCTAAAACGTCTACAAAAGGTTTTAATCTTTAATTTTTTTTTTTTTTTTTTTTTTACATATGGCTGTACAAGAAGTCCATATTTGACCTACTGAACATATTTTTGGACTAAGAGTCCATACACACTAATTCACTATACATACTCATTGACTACCATTCTGATTCCAATTGGTAGTTAAAAGGTCCACATTTTTTTAATACATTTTTTGGCTGTACAGAAGTCCATATTTGACCTAAAGAACATGTTTTAGGCCTAAGAGTCCTTAAACACTAATTTACTATACATACTCATTGACTTCCCTTCTTATTCCCTTTACAAGCCAAAATTTCCACAAAAATGTTTGACATGTTATGGCTGTACAGAAGTCCATATTTGACCTACTGAAAATATTTTTGTCCCAAAGGTCAAAAAACTCACTCATTGACTTTCCTTCTGGTTTGAATAAGTAGCTAAAAGGTCTACAAAAGGTTTTAATTTTTTTTTTTTTTTTTTTACAAATAATGGCTGTACAAAGTCCATATTTGACCTACTGAACAAATTTTTGTCCCAAAGGTCAAAAAGTCACTCATTGACTTTCTTTCTGGTTCGAATAAGTAGCGACAAGGTCTACAAAAGGTTTAAAATTTTTTTTTTTTTTTTACATATAATGGCTGTACAAAGTCCATATTTGACCTACTGAACATGTTTTTGGCCCAAGAGTCCATACACACTAATTCACTATACATACTCATTGACTACCATTCTGATTCCAATTTGTAGTTAAAAGGTCTACAAAAGGTTGTAATGTTTTTTTTTTTTTTTTTTTTTTTTACATATTATGGCTGTACAAGAAGTCCATTTTTGACCTACTGAACAAATTTTTGTCCCAAAGGTCAAAATGTCACTCATTGACTTTCCTTCTGGTTCGAATAAGTAGCTAAAAGGTCTACAAAAGGTTTTACATTTTATTTTTTATTTTTTTTTACATATTATGGCTGTACAAGAAGTCCATTTTTGAACTACTGAACACATTTTTGTCCCAAAGGTAAAAAAGTCACTCATTGACTTTCCTTCTGGTTCGAATAAGTAGCTAAAAGGTCTACAAAAGGTTTTAATCTTTAATTATTATTATTTTTTTTCATATGGCTGTACAAGAAGTCCATATTTGACCTACTGAACATGTTTTTGGCCCAAGAGTCCTTGAACACTAACTTACTATACATACACACTCTTTGACTTCCCTTCTGAATCTAATTGCTAGCCAAAAGTTCCACAAAAAGGTTTTATTTTGTTTTTGTTTTTTTTGTTTTTTACATATTATGGCTGTACAAAGTCCATATTTGATCTACTGAAAAAAAATTTGTCCCAAAGGTCAAAAAGTCACTCATTGACTTCCCTTCTGGTTCCAATTAGTAGCTTAAATGTCTACAAAAGGTTTTAATTTTTAAAAATATATTTTTTTTTACATATTATGGCTCTACAAAAAGTCCATATTTGACCTACTGAAAATATTTTTGTCCCAAAGGTCAAAAAAGTCACTCATTGACTTTCCTTCTGGTTCGAATAAGTAGCTAAAAGGTCTACAAAAGGTTTTAAATTTTTTTTTTTTTTTTTTTTTTTACATATAATGGCTGTACAAAGTCCAAATTTGACCTACTGAACAAATTTTTGTCCCAAATGTCAAAAAGTCACTCATTGACTTCCCTTCTGGTTCCAATTAGTAGCTAAAACGTCTACAAAAGGTTTTAATCTTTAATTTTTTTTTTTTTATTTTTTTTTACATATGGCTGTACAAGAAGTCCATATTTGACCTACTGAACATATTTTTGGACTAAGAGTCCATACACACTAATTCACTATACATACTCATTGACTACCATTCTGATTCCAATTGGTAGTTAAAAGGTCCACATTTTTTTAATACATTTTTTGGCTGTACAGAAGTCCATATTTGACCTAAAGAACATGTTTTAGGCCTAAGAGTCCTTAAACACTAATTTACTATACATACTCATTGACTTCCCTTCTTATTCCCTTTACAAGCCAAAATTTCCACAAAAATGTTTGACATGTTTTGGCTGTACAGAAGTCCATATTTGACCTACTGAAAATATTTTTGTCCCAAAGGTCAAAAAACTCACTCATTGACTTTCCTTCTGGTTCGAATAAGTAGCTAAAAGGTCTACAAAAGGTTTTAATTTTTTTTTTTTTTTTTTTACAAATAATGGCTGTACAAAGTCCATATTTGACCTACTGAACAAATTTTTGTCCCAAAGGTCAAAAAGTCACTCATTGACTTTCTTTCTGGTTCGAATAAGTAGCGACAAGGTCTACAAAAGGTTTTAAATTTTTTTTTTTTTTTTACATATAATGGCTGTACAAAGTCCATATTTGACCTACTGAACATGTTTTTGGCCCAAGAGTCCATACACACTAATTCACTATACATACTCATTGACTACCATTCTGATTCCAATTTGTAGTTAAAAGGTCCACATTTTTTTAATACATTTTTTGGCTGTACAGAAGTCCATATTTGACCTAAAGAACATGTTTTAGGCCTAAGAGTCATTAAACACTAATTTACTATACATACTCATTGACTTCCCTTCTTATTCCCTTTACAAGCCAAAATTTCCACAAAAATGTTTGACATGTTATGGCTGTACAGAAGTCCATATTTGACCTACTGAAAATATTTTTGTCCCAAAGGTCAAAAAACTCACTCATTGACTTTCCTTCTGGTTCGAATAAGTAGCTAAAAGGTCTACAAAAGGTTTTAATTTTTATTTTTTTTTACAAATAATGGCTGTACAAAGTCAATATTTGACCTACTGAACAAATTTTTGTCCCAAAGGTCAAAAAGTCACTCATTGACTTTCTTTCTGGTTCGAATAAGTAGCGACAAGGTCTACAAAAGGTTTAAATTTTTTTTTTTTTTACATATAATGGCTGTACAAAGTCCATATTTGACCTACTGAACAAATTTTTGTCCCATATGTCAAAAAGTCACTCATTGACTTTCCTTCTGGTTCGAATAAGTAGCTAAAAGGTCTACAAAAGGTTTTACTTTTTTTTTTTTTTTTTTTTTACATATAATGGCTGTACAAAGTCCATATTTGACCTACTGAACAAATTTTTGTCCCAAATGTCAAAAAGTCGCTCATTGACTTCCCTTCTGGTTCCAATTAGTAGCTAAAACGTCTACAAAAGGTTTTAATCTTTAATTATTTTTTTTTACATGTGGCTGTACAAGAAGTCCATATTTGACCTACTGAACATGTTTTTGTCCCAAAGGTCAAAAAGTCACTCATTCCAATTAGCAGAGGTGTCAAGTAACTAAGTACAAATACTTCGTTACCTTACTTAAGTACAAATTTTGTGTATCTATACTTTACTGGAGTAATTATTTTTCAGCCTACTTTTTACTTCTACTCCTTACATTTTCAAGCAATTATCTGTACTTTCTACTCCTTACATTTTAATAATAGCCTCGTTATTTCGGCATGTTTTCATTCCGGCTTGTCGTCAAAAAAAAAAAAACCTATCCAGATAAATCGTGCCATCCGGATAGAGTGAATTTGATTGTGGTTGGATGAGAAGGATAAACACAAACCATTCCGACACCCTATTGGGTTGTAGGCAATCAATCACGCCTGCACCTGCACAAATCACACACCATGTTGCCAGATAGGGCGGGTTCTCGCCGAGGAGCACGTACTTTCAGCCAATCAGCGATCAGCAGGCAGACGTGCTCATTCATGACTTTAGCCGGGGTTTTAGCGCGATAACTCATAGCTGTATATTCCAGTGATCGCTATGACAGGGGCATAAATATACAGTAAGTTGTATCTACAGTAAAGAGTGGGAAAGTGACTCAACTCTCAAATGTGAATTACACCTGTGACTCGAAGACTCTTTATAAATATAACCATGACTCCTGTCCATCGTCATATACACACTCAGGACATCTGCAACTTGCAACCCTGACAGCTGCTGAAAGGTTTAAATCAACGATTAATCCGTTTGGACTGTGCTAAGTGCATGTGCCATGTACTTCACGAAAGACGTACTGTAGTTTTGTCAAAGTAAAGTGCAACACAATGGTAAACGCATTGTTGTTATTTTTTGTTGGCGGATTTATGTTCAATGAATTACGCATTTTGACAGTGGTGTGTGCATTAACGTGTGAAATGCCTGTTAATTACATTGCTTTTTCCAATCTCTATATTGGGCACTTTTTGCACGTAAATTGGCTTCTTCTTCTGGCTTATTGTTGACATTGTGTTTTTCTGAGGGATTGCCGTTTAGACAGTTTCTACCTGGACATAATATAGTCATATTTGATCCGTTTTACTGGGAAAGATTTTTTTTTTTAATCATCAATGTTATGTTTTAAGGAGATAAAATGATAACTTACTTATCAACATTGATTGGTATGGCAATACAATAATATCACATTATTTTGGCAGTTAAAGTTTTGGGATTTTTCTTGGAGTGACTAGTTGCCTATAAGTATTGTAAAGATACAAAAAGTCAAAATTCAGTGGCATGTTATCAATAACCATTTTTTGAATATAAATGTACATTTGGTGAGTTTTTGGGCTGAAATCGTCAACCCAATCTGGCCACACTGATCACACATTCAAATAATGGTTATTGATAACATGCCTCTGAATTTTGACTGTTTGCTCAGTACACATATGGTTCTTTAATGTATTTGCATTGTCCTAAAGTGCGTTGATTTTCAATGGGAATATATGCAGCTGAAACGGGTAGCCTATGCATCTAAAACATTTAAACATTAACTTTTTAATATAACATTATAGTCCTTATGGCCTTTAGAAAATTGTTTTTTTGAGGAGGTGGGGTATGCACTGTGGCGCGGCCTAATCTTTTGTCCTTAAAGGGATACTTCACCCAAAATGAAAATTCTGTCATCATTTACTCACCCTCAAGTTGTTCCAAACCTGTATGAGTTTCTTTGTTCTGAAGATATTTTGAAGAATGTTTGTAACCAAGCAGATTATATGCAACCATTGACTGCCATAGCATTTTGCCCCTACTATGGCAGTCAATGGTTGCATATAATCTGCTTGGTTACAAACATTCTTCAAAATATCTTCAGAACAAAGAAACTCATACAGGTTTGGAACAACTTGAGGGTGAGTAAATGAGGACAGAATTTTCATTTTTGGGTGAACTACCCCTTTAATGGCATCGTTTCCCCTTACATTACTTTTACTTTTATACTTTAAGTAGTTTTGAAACCAGTACTTTTACACTTTTACTTGAGTAAAAAGCTTGAGTTGATACTTCAACTTCTACAGAAGTCTTTTTAAACCCTAGTATCTATACTTCTACTTGAGTAATGAATGTGAATACTTTTGACACCTCTGCCAATTAGTAGCTAAAACATCTACAAAAGGATTTAATCTTTCTTTCTTTTTTTCTTTTTTTTTTTTTACATATTATGGCTGTACAAGAAGTCCATGTTTAACTTACTGAACATATTTTTGGCCCAAGAGTCCTTGAACACTAACTTACTATACATACACACTCTTTGACTTCCCTTCTGAATCCAATTGCTAGCCAAAAGTTCCACAAAAGGTTTTAATTTTTTTTTCAAAATTTTTTTTTTTTTACATGTCATGGCTGTACAGAAGTCCATATTTGACCTACTGAACATACTTTTGTCCCAAAGGTCAAAAAGTCACTCATTGATTTCCCTTCTGATTCCAATAAGAAGCTTACAGGTCTAAAAAAGGTTTTAATTAAAAAATTTTTTTTTTTTACATATTATGGCTGTACAAGAAGTCCATATTTGACCTACAGAAAATATTCTTGGCCCAAAGGTCAAAAAAGTCACTCATTGACTTCCCTTCTGATTCCAATAAGTAGCTAAAAGGTCCACAAAAGGTTTTAATTATTATTATTATTATTTTTACATATTATGGCTGTACAAGAACTCCATGTTTAACTTACTGAACATATTTTTGGCCCAAGAGTCCTTGAACACTAACTATAAATACACACTCTTTGACTTCCCTTCTGAATCCAATTGATTGCCAAAAGTTCCACAAAAAGGTTTTAATTGTTTTTTGTTTGTTTGTTTTTTACATGTTATGGCTGTACAGAAGTCCATATTTGACCTACTGAACATATTTTTGCCCAAAGGTCAAAAAGTCACTCATTGACTTTGCTTCTGGTTCCAATAAGTAGCTAAAAGGTCTACAAAAGGTTAAATTTTTTTTTATTTTATTTTTTTATTATTTATTTACATATTATGGCTGTACAAAGTCCATTTTTGACCTACTGAACACATTTTTGTCCCAAAGGTCAAAAAGTCACTCATAGACTTTCCTTCTGGTTCGAAGAAGTAGCTAAAAGGACTACAAAAGGCTTTAAATTGTTTTGTTTTTTTGGTTTTTTTTTCACATATTATGGCTGTACAAGAAGTCCATTTTTGACCTACTGAACAAATTTTTTTCCCAAAGGTCAAAAAGTCACTCATTGACTTTCCTTCTGGTTCGCATAAGTAGCTAAAAGGTCTACTAAAGGCTTTAAATTGTTTTGTTTTTTTGGGGGGTTTTTTACATATAGTGGCTGTACAAAGTCCATATTTGACCGACTGAACAAATTTTTGTCCCAAATGTCAAAAAGTCACTCATTGACTTCCCTTCTGGTTCCAATTAGTAGCTAAAACGTCTACAAAAATTTTTAATCTTTAAATTTTTTTTTACATATTATGGCTGAACAAGAAGTCCATGTTTAACTTACTGAAAATATTTTTGGCCCAAGAGTCCTTGAACACTAACTTAATAGACATACACACTCTTTGACTACCCTTCTGAATCCAATTGCTAGCCAAAAGTTCCACAAAAAGGTTTTCATTTTTTTTTTCAATTTTTTTTTTTTTTTTACATGTTATGGCTGTACAGAAGTCCATATTTGACCTACTGAACATATTTTTGTCCCAAAGGTAAAAAAGTCACTCATTGATTTCCCTTCTGATTCCAATAAGTAGCTTAAAGGTCTAAAAAAGGTTTTAATTTAAAACATTTTTTTTTTTTTTTTACATATTATGGCTGTACAAGAAGTCCATATTTGACCTACTGAAAATATTCTTGGCCCAAAGGTCAAAAAAGTCACTCATTGAATTCCCTTCTGATTCCAATAAGTAGCTAAAAGTTCCACAAAAGGTTTTAATTATTTTTATTTTTTTTACATATTATGGCTGTACAAGAAGTCCATATTTAACTTACTGAACATATTTTTGGCCCAAGAGTCCTTGAACACTAACTTACTATATATACACACTCTTTGACTTCCCTTCTGAATCCAATTACTAGCAAAAAGTTCCACAAAAAGGTTTTAATTTTTTTTATTTTTTTTTTTATTTGTTTACATATTATGGCTGTACAAGAAGTCCATGTTTAACTTACTGAACATATTTTTGGCCCAAGAGTCCTTGAACACTAACTTACTATACATACACACTCTTTGACTTCCCTTCTGAATCCAATTGCTAGCCAAAAGTTCCACAAAAATTTTTGAAACCTGAAGTCCATATTTGACCTACTGAAAATATTATTGTCCCTAAGGTCAAAAAGCCACTCATTGACTTCCCTTCTGGTTCCAATTAGTAGCTAAAACGTCTAAAAAAGGTTTTAATTTAAAAAAAAGATATTCTTTTTTACATATTATGGCTGTACAAGAAGTCCATATTTGACCTACTGAAAATGTTTTTTGGACTAAGAGTCCATACACACTAAATCACTATCCATACTCATTGACTTCCATTCTGATTCCAATTAGTAGTTAAAAGGTCCACATTTTTTTTAATACATGTTTTGGCTGTACAGAAGTCCATATTTGACCTAAAGAACATGTTTTAGGCCTAAGAGTCCTTAAATACTAATTTACTATACATACTCATTGAATTCCCTTCTTATTCCCTTTACAAGCCAACATTTCCACAAAAATGTTTGACATGTTATGGCTGTACAGAAGTCCATATTTGACCTACTGAAAATATTTTTGTCCCAAAGGTCAAAAAGTCACTCATTGACTTCCCTTCTGGTTTCAATTTGTAGCCAAAAGTTCCACAAAAAGGTTTTAATTTTTAATTTTTTTTTTACATTAAATGGCTGTATAGAAGTCCATATTTGACCTGCTGAACATATTTTTGGCCCAAAGGTAAAAAAAAAATCACTCATTAACTTCCCTTCTGATTCCAATAAGTAGCTTACAGGTCTAAAAAAGGTTTTAATCTTTATTTTTTTTTTACATATGGCTGTACAAGAAGTCCATATTTTACCTACTGAACATGTTTTTGGACTAAGAGTCCATACACACTCATTCACTATACATACTCATTGACTTCCATTCTGATTCCAATTAGTAGTTAAAAGGTCCACATTTTTTTTTTTTACAAATGTTTTGGCTGTAGAGAAGTCCATATTTGACCTAAAGAACATGTTTTAGGCCTAAGAGTCCTTAAACACTAATTTACTATACATGCTCATTGACTTCCCTTCTTATTCCCTTTACAAGCCAAAATTTCCACAAAAATGTTTGACATGTTATTGCTGTACAGAAGTACATATTTGACCTACTGAACAAATTTTTGTCCCAAAGGTCAAAAGGTCAATCATTGACTTTCTTTCTGGTTCGAATAAGTAGCTAAAAGGTCTACAAAAGGTTTTACTTTTTTTTTTTTTTACATATAATGGCTATACAAAGTCCATATTTGACCTACTGAACAAATTTTTGTCCCAAATGTCAAAAAAGTCACTCAATGACTTCCCTTCTGGTTCCAATTAGTAGCTAAAAGGTCTACAAAAGGTTGTAATGTTTTTTTTTTTTTTTTTTTTTACATATTATGGCTGTACAAGAAGTCCATTTTTGACCTACTGAACAAATTTTTGTCCCAAAGGTCAAAATGTCACTCATTGACTTTCCTTCTGGTTCGAATAAGTAGCTAAAAGGTCTACAAAAGGTTTTACATTTTATTTTTTATTTTTTTTTACATATTATGGCTGTACAAGAAGTCCATTTTTGAACTACTGAACACATTTTTGTCCCAAAGGTAAAAAAGTCACTCATTGACTTTCCTTCTGGTTCGAATAAGTAGCTAAAAGGTCTACAAAAGGTTTTAATCTTTAATTATTATTATTTTTTTTCATATGGCTGTACAAGAAGTCCATATTTGACCTACTGAACATGTTTTTGGCCCAAGAGTCCTTGAACACTAACTTACTATACATACACACTCTTTGACTTCCCTTCTGAATCTAATTGCTAGCCAAAAGTTCCACAAAAAGGTTTTATTTTGTTTTTGTTTTTTTTGTTTTTTACATGTTATGGCTGTACAGAAGTCCATATTTGACCTACTGAACATATTTTTGCCCAAAGGTCAAAAAGTCACTCATTGACTTTCCTTCTGGTTCCAATAAGTAGCTAAAAGGTCTACAAAAGGTTAAAAATTTTTTTTTTTTTTTAAACATATTATGGCTGTACAAAGTCCATATTTGATCTACTGAAAAAAAATTTGTCCCAAAGGTCAAAAAGTCACTCATTGACTTCCCTTCTGGTTCCAATTAGTAGCTTAAATGTCTACAAAAGGTTTTAATTTTTAAAAATATATTTTTTTTTACATATTATGGCTCTACAAAAAGTCTATATTTGACCTACTGAAAATATTTTTGTCCCAAAGGTCAAAAAAGTCACTCATTGACTTTCCTTCTGGTTCGAATAAGTAGCTAAAAGGTCTACAAAAGGTTTTAAAATTTTTTTTGTTTTTTTTTTTTTTACATATAATGGCTGTACAAAGTCCAAATTTGACCTACTGAACGAATTTTTGTCCCAAATGTCAAAAAGTCACTCATTGACTTCCCTTCTGGTTCCAATTAGTAGCTAAAACGTCTACAAAAGGTTTTAATCTTTAATTTTTTTTTTTTTTTTTTTTTTTTACATATGGCTGTACAAGAAGTCCATATTTGACCTACTGAACATATTTTTGGACTAAGAGTCCATACACACTAATTCACTATACATACTCATTGACTACCATTCTGATTCCAATTGGTAGTTAAAAGGTCCACATTTTTTTAATACATTTTTTGGCTGTACAGAAGTCCATATTTGACCAAAAGAACATGTTTTAGGCCTAAGAGTCCTTAAACACTAATTTACTATACATACTCATTGACTTCCCTTCTTATTCCCTTTACAAGCCAAAATTTCCACAAAAATGTTTGACATGTTATGGCTGTACAGAAGTCCATATTTGACCTACTGAAAATATTTTTGTCCCAAAGGTCAAAAAACTCACTCATTGACTTTCCTTCTGGTTCGAATAAGTAGCTAAAAGGTCTACAAAAGGTTTTAATTTTTTTTATTTTTTTTTTACAAATAATGGCTGTACAAAGTCCATATTTGACCTACTGAACAAATTTTTGTCCCAAAGGTCAAAAAGTCACTCATTGACTTTCTTTCTGGTTCGAATAAGTAGCGACAAGGTCTACAAAAGGTTTTAAATTTTTTTTTTTTTTTTACATATAATGGCTGTACAAAGTCCATATTTGACCTACTGAACATGTTTTTGGCCCAAGAGTCCATACACACTAATTCACTATACATACTCATTGACTACCATTCTGATTCCAATTTGTAGTTAAAAGGTCTACAAAAGGTTGTAATGTTTTTTTTTTTTTTTTTTTTTACATATTATGGCTGTACAAGAAGTCCATTTTTGACCTACTGAACAAATTTTTGTCCCAAAGGTCAAAATGTCACTCATTGACTTTCCTTCTGGTTCGAATAAGTAGCTAAAAGGTCTACAAAAGGTTTTACATTTTATTTTTTATTTTTTTTTACATATTATGGCTGTACAAGAAGTCCATTTTTGAACTACTGAACACATTTTTGTCCCAAAGGTAAAAAAGTCACTCATTGACTTTCCTTCTGGTTCGAATAAGTAGCTAAAAGGTCTACAAAAGGTTTTAATCTTTAATTATTTTTTTTTTTTTCATATGGCTGTACAAGAAGTCCATATTTGACCTACTGAACATGTTTTTGGCCCAAGAGTCCTTGAACACTAACTTACTATACATACACACTCTTTGACTTCCCTTCTGAATCTAATTGCTAGCCAAAAGTTCCACAAAAAGGTTTTATTTTGTTTTTGTTTTTTTTGTTTTTTACATGTTATGGCTGTACAGAAGTCCATATTTGACCTACTGAACATATTTTTGCCCAAAGGTCAAAAAGTCACTCATTGACTTTCCTTCTGGTTCCAATAAGTAGCTAAAAGGTCTACAAAAGGTTAAATTTTTTTTTTTTTTTTAACATATTATGGCTGTACAAAGTCCATATTTGATCTACTGAAAAAAAATTTGTCCCAAAGGTCAAAAAGTCACTCATTGACTTCCCTTCTGGTTCCAATTAGTAGCTTAAATGTCTACAAAAGGTTTTAATTTTTAAAAATATATTTTTTTTTACATATTATGGCTCTACAAAAAGTCTATATTTGACCTACTGAAAATATTTTTGTCCCAAAGGTCAAAAAAGTCACTCATTGACTTTCCTTCTGGTTCGAATAAGTAGCTAAAAGGTCTACAAAAGGTTTTAAATTTTTTTTTTTTTTTTTTTTTTTTTTACATATAATGGCTGTACAAAGTCCAAATTTGACCTACTGAACAAATTTTTGTCCCAAATGTCAAAAAGTCACTCATTGACTTCCCTTCTGGTTCCAATTAGTAGCTAAAACGTCTACAAAAGGTTTTAATCTTTAATTTTTTTTTTTTTTTTTTTTTTTACATATGGCTGTACAAGAAGTCCATATTTGACCTACTGAACATATTTTTGGACTAAGAGTCCATACACACTAATTCACTATACATACTCATTGACTACCATTCTGATTCCAATTGGTAGTTAAAAGGTCCACATTTTTTTAATACATTTTTTGGCTGTACAGAAGTCCATATTTGACCTAAAGAACATGTTTTAGGCCTAAGAGTCCTTAAACACTAATTTACTATACATACTCATTGACTTCCCTTCTTATTCCCTTTACAAGCCAAAATTTCCACAAAAATGTTTGACATGTTATGGCTGTACAGAAGTCCATATTTGACCTACTGAAAATATTTTTGTCCCAAAGGTCAAAAAACTCACTCATTGACTTTCCTTCTGGTTTGAATAAGTAGCTAAAAGGTCTACAAAAGGTTTTAATTTTTTTTTTTTTTTTTTTACAAATAATGGCTGTACAAAGTCCATATTTGACCTACTGAACAAATTTTTGTCCCAAAGGTCAAAAAGTCACTCATTGACTTTCTTTCTGGTTCGAATAAGTAGCGACAAGGTCTACAAAAGGTTTTAAATTTTTTTTTTTTTTTTACATATAATGGCTGTACAAAGTCCATATTTGACCTACTGAACATGTTTTTGGCCCAAGAGTCCATACACACTAATTCACTATACATACTCATTGACTACCATTCTGATTCCAATTTGTAGTTAAAAGGTCTACAAAAGGTTGTAATGTTTTTTTTTTTTTTTTTTTTTTTTACATATTATGGCTGTACAAGAAGTCCATTTTTGACCTACTGAACAAATTTTTGTCCCAAAGGTCAAAATGTCACTCATTGACTTTCCTTCTGGTTCGAATAAGTAGCTAAAAGGTCTACAAAAGGTTTTACATTTTATTTTTTATTTTTTTTTACATATTATGGCTGTACAAGAAGTCCATTTTTGAACTACTGAACACATTTTTGTCCCAAAGGTAAAAAAGTCACTCATTGACTTTCCTTCTGGTTCGAATAAGTAGCTAAAAGGTCTACAAAAGGTTTTAATCTTTAATTATTATTATTTTTTTTCATATGGCTGTACAAGAAGTCCATATTTGACCTACTGAACATGTTTTTGGCCCAAGAGTCCTTGAACACTAACTTACTATACATACACACTCTTTGACTTCCCTTCTGAATCTAATTGCTAGCCAAAAGTTCCACAAAAAGGTTTTATTTTGTTTTTGTTTTTTTTGTTTTTTACATGTTATGGCTGTACAGAAGTCCATATTTGACCTACTGAACATATTTTTGCCCAAAGGTCAAAAAGTCACTCATTGACTTTCCTTCTGGTTCCAATAAGTAGCTAAAAGGTCTACAAAAGGTTAAAAAATTTTTTTTTTTTTTTACATATTATGGCTGTACAAAGTCCATATTTGATCTACTGAAAAAAAATTTGTCCCAAAGGTCAAAAAGTCACTCATTGACTTCCCTTCTGGTTCCAATTAGTAGCTTAAATGTCTACAAAAGGTTTTAATTTTTAAAAATATATTTTTTTTTACATATTATGGCTCTACAAAAAGTCCATATTTGACCTACTGAAAATATTTTTGTCCCAAAGGTCAAAAAAGTCACTCATTGACTTTCCTTCTGGTTCGAATAAGTAGCTAAAAGGTCTACAAAAGGTTTTAAATTTTTTTTTTTTTTTTTTTTTTTTACATATAATGGCTGTACAAAGTCCAAATTTGACCTACTGAACAAATTTTTGTCCCAAATGTCAAAAAGTCACTCATTGACTTCCCTTCTGGTTCCAATTAGTAGCTAAAACGTCTACAAAAGGTTTTAATCTTTAATTTTTTTTTTTTTTTTTTTTTTTACATATGGCTGTACAAGAAGTCCATATTTGACCTACTGAACATATTTTTGGACTAAGAGTCCATACACACTAATTCACTATACATACTCATTGACTACCATTCTGATTCCAATTGGTAGTTAAAAGGTCCACATTTTTTTAATACATTTTTTGGCTGTACAGAAGTCCATATTTGACCTAAAGAACATGTTTTAGGCCTAAGAGTCCTTAAACACTAATTTACTATACATACTCATTGACTTCCCTTCTTATTCCCTTTACAAGCCAAAATTTCCACAAAAATGTTTGACATGTTTTGGCTGTACAGAAGTCCATATTTGACCTACTGAAAATATTTTTGTCCCAAAGGTCAAAAAACTCACTCATTGACTTTCCTTCTGGTTCGAATAAGTAGCTAAAAGGTCTACAAAAGGTTTTAATTTTTTTTTTTTTTTTTTTACAAATAATGGCTGTACAAAGTCCATATTTGACCTACTGAACAAATTTTTGTCCCAAAGGTCAAAAAGTCACTCATTGACTTTCTTTCTGGTTCGAATAAGTAGCGACAAGGTCTACAAAAGGTTTTAAATTTTTTTTTTTTTTTTACATATAATGGCTGTACAAAGTCCATATTTGACCTACTGAACATGTTTTTGGCCCAAGAGTCCATACACACTAATTCACTATACATACTCATTGACTACCATTCTGATTCCAATTTGTAGTTAAAAGGTCCACATTTTTTTAATACATTTTTTGGCTGTACAGAAGTCCATATTTGACCTAAAGAACATGTTTTAGGCCTAAGAGTCATTAAACACTAATTTACTATACATACTCATTGACTTCCCTTCTTATTCCCTTTACAAGCCAAAATTTCCACAAAAATGTTTGACATGTTATGGCTGTACAGAAGTCCATATTTGACCTACTGAAAATATTTTTGTCCCAAAGGTCAAAAAACTCACTCATTGACTTTCCTTCTGGTTCGAATAAGTAGCTAAAAGGTCTACAAAAGGTTTTAATTTTTATTTTTTTTTACAAATAATGGCTGTACAAAGTCAATATTTGACCTACTGAACAAATTTTTGTCCCAAAGGTCAAAAAGTCACTCATTGACTTTCTTTCTGGTTCGAATAAGTAGCGACAAGGTCTACAAAAGGTTTAAATTTTTTTTTTTTTTACATATAATGGCTGTACAAAGTCCATATTTGACCTACTGAACAAATTTTTGTCCCATATGTCAAAAAGTCACTCATTGACTTTCCTTCTGGTTCGAATAAGTAGCTAAAAGGTCTACAAAAGGTTTTACATTTTTTTTTTTTTTTTTTTTACATATAATGGCTGTACAAAGTCCATATTTGACCTACTGAACAAATTTTTGTCCCAAATGTCAAAAAGTCGCTCATTGACTTCCCTTCTGGTTCCAATTAGTAGCTAAAACGTCTACAAAAGGTTTTAATCTTTAATTATTTTTTTTTACATGTGGCTGTACAAGAAGTCCATATTTGACCTACTGAACATGTTTTTGTCCCAAAGGTCAAAAAGTCACTCATTCCAATTAGCAGAGGTGTCAAGTAACTAAGTACAAATACTTCGTTACCTTACTTAAGTACAAATTTTGTGTATCTATACTTTACTGGAGTAATTATTTTTCAGCCTACTTTTTACTTCTACTCCTTACATTTTCAAGCAATTATCTGTACTTTCTACTCCTTACATTTTAATAATAGCCTCGTTATTTCGGCATGTTTTCATTCCGGCTTGTCGTCAAAAAAAAAAAAACCTATCCAGATAAATCGTGCCATCCGGATAGAGTGAATTTGATTGTGGTTGGATGAGAAGGATAAACACAAACCATTCCGACACCCTATTGGGTTGTAGGCAATCAATCACGCCTGCACCTGCACAAATCACACACCATGTTGCCAGATAGGGCGGGTTCTCGCCGAGGAGCACGTACTTTCAGCCAATCAGCGATCAGCAGGCAGACGTGCTCATTCATGACTTTAGCCGGGGTTTTAGCGCGATAACTCATAGCTGTATATTCCAGTGATCGCTATGACAGGGGCATAAATATACAGTAAGTTGTATCTACAGTAAAGAGTGGGAAAGTGACTCAACTCTCAAATGTGAATTACACCTGTGACTCGAAGACTCTTTATAAATATAACCATGACTCCTGTCCATCGTCATATACACACTCAGGACATCTGCAACTTGCAACCCTGACAGCTGCTGAAAGGTTTAAATCAACGATTAATCCGTTTGGACTGTGCTAAGTGCATGTGCCATGTACTTCACGAAAGACGTACTGTAGTTTTGTCAAAGTAAAGTGCAACACAATGGTAAACGCATTGTTGTTATTTTTTGTTGGCGGATTTATGTTCAATGAATTACGCATTTTGACAGTGGTGTGTGCATTAACGTGTGAAATGCCTGTTAATTACATTGCTTTTTCCAATCTCTATATTGGGCACTTTTTGCACGTAAATTGGCTTCTTCTTCTGGCTTATTGTTGACATTGTGTTTTTCTGAGGGATTGCCGTTTAGACAGTTTCTACCTGGACATAATATAGTCATATTTGATCCGTTTTACTGGGAAAGATTTTTTTTTTTAATCATCAATGTTATGTTTTAAGGAGATAAAATGATAACTTACTTATCAACATTGATTGGTATGGCAATACAATAATATCACATTATTTTGGCAGTTAAAGTTTTGGGATTTTTCTTGGAGTGACTAGTTGCCTATAAGTATTGTAAAGATACAAAAAGTCAAAATTCAGTGGCATGTTATCAATAACCATTTTTTGAATATAAATGTACATTTGGTGAGTTTTTGGGCTGAAATCGTCAACCCAATCTGGCCACACTGATCACACATTCAAATAATGGTTATTGATAACATGCCTCTGAATTTTGACTGTTTGCTCAGTACACATATGGTTCTTTAATGTATTTGCATTGTCCTAAAGTGCGTTGATTTTCAATGGGAATATATGCAGCTGAAACGGGTAGCCTATGCATCTAAAACATTTAAACATTAACTTTTTAATATAACATTATAGTCCTTATGGCCTTTAGAAAATTGTTTTTTTGAGGAGGTGGGGTATGCACTGTGGCGCGGCCTAATCTTTTGTCCTTAAAGGGATACTTCACCCAAAATGAAAATTCTGTCATCATTTACTCACCCTCAAGTTGTTCCAAACCTGTATGAGTTTCTTTGTTCTGAAGATATTTTGAAGAATGTTTGTAACCAAGCAGATTATATGCAACCATTGACTGCCATAGCATTTTGCCCCTACTATGGCAGTCAATGGTTGCATATAATCTGCTTGGTTACAAACATTCTTCAAAATATCTTCAGAACAAAGAAACTCATACAGGTTTGGAACAACTTGAGGGTGAGTAAATGAGGACAGAATTTTCATTTTTGGGTGAACTACCCCTTTAATGGCATCGTTTCCCCTTACATTACTTTTACTTTTATACTTTAAGTAGTTTTGAAACCAGTACTTTTACACTTTTACTTGAGTAAAAAGCTTGAGTTGATACTTCAACTTCTACAGAAGTCTTTTTAAACCCTAGTATCTATACTTCTACTTGAGTAATGAATGTGAATACTTTTGACACCTCTGCCAATTAGTAGCTAAAACATCTACAAAAGGATTTAATCTTTCTTTCTTTTTTTCTTTTTTTTTTTTTACATATTATGGCTGTACAAGAAGTCCATGTTTAACTTACTGAACATATTTTTGGCCCAAGAGTCCTTGAACACTAACTTACTATACATACACACTCTTTGACTTCCCTTCTGAATCCAATTGCTAGCCAAAAGTTCCACAAAAGGTTTTAATTTTTTTTTCAAAATTTTTTTTTTTTTACATGTCATGGCTGTACAGAAGTCCATATTTGACCTACTGAACATACTTTTGTCCCAAAGGTCAAAAAGTCACTCATTGATTTCCCTTCTGATTCCAATAAGAAGCTTACAGGTCTAAAAAAGGTTTTAATTAAAAAATTTTTTTTTTTTACATATTATGGCTGTACAAGAAGTCCATATTTGACCTACAGAAAATATTCTTGGCCCAAAGGTCAAAAAAGTCACTCATTGACTTCCCTTCTGATTCCAATAAGTAGCTAAAAGGTCCACAAAAGGTTTTAATTATTATTATTATTATTTTTACATATTATGGCTGTACAAGAACTCCATGTTTAACTTACTGAACATATTTTTGGCCCAAGAGTCCTTGAACACTAACTATAAATACACACTCTTTGACTTCCCTTCTGAATCCAATTGATTGCCAAAAGTTCCACAAAAAGGTTTTAATTGTTTTTTGTTTGTTTGTTTTTTACATGTTATGGCTGTACAGAAGTCCATATTTGACCTACTGAACATATTTTTGCCCAAAGGTCAAAAAGTCACTCATTGACTTTGCTTCTGGTTCCAATAAGTAGCTAAAAGGTCTACAAAAGGTTAAAAAAATTTTTATTTTATTTTTTTTTTATTTATTTACATATTATGGCTGTACAAAGTCCATTTTTGACCTACTGAACACATTTTTGTCCCAAAGGTCAAAAAGTCACTCATAGACTTTCCTTCTGGTTCGAAGAAGTAGCTAAAAGGACTACAAAAGGCTTTAAATTGTTTTCTTTTTTTGGGTTTTTTTTCACATATTATGGCTGTACAAGAAGTCCATTTTTGACCTACTGAACAAATTTTTTTCCCAAAGGTCAAAAAGTCACTCATTGACTTTCCTTCTGGTTCGCATAAGTAGCTAAAAGGTCTACTAAAGGCTTTAAATTGTTTTGTTTTTTTGGGGGGTTTTTTACATATAGTGGCTGTACAAAGTCCATATTTGACCGACTGAACAAATTTTTGTCCCAAATGTCAAAAAGTCACTCATTGACTTCCCTTCTGGTTCCAATTAGTAGCTAAAACGTCTACAAAAATTTTTAATCTTTAAATTTTTTTTTACATATTATGGCTGAACAAGAAGTCCATGTTTAACTTACTGAAAATATTTTTGGCCCAAGAGTCCTTGAACACTAACTTAATAGACATACACACTCTTTGACTACCCTTCTGAATCCAATTGCTAGCCAAAAGTTCCACAAAAAGGTTTTCATTTTTTTTTTCAAATTTTTTTTTTTTTTTACATGTTATGGCTGTACAGAAGTCCATATTTGACCTACTGAACATATTTTTGTCCCAAAGGTAAAAAAGTCACTCATTGATTTCCCTTCTGATTCCAATAAGTAGCTTAAAGGTCTAAAAAAGGTTTTAATTTAAAACATTTTTTTTTTTTTTTACATATTATGGCTGTACAAGAAGTCCATATTTGACCTACTGAAAATATTCTTGGCCCAAAGGTCAAAAAAGTCACTCATTGAATTCCCTTCTGATTCCAATAAGTAGCTAAAAGTTCCACAAAAGGTTTTAATTATTTTTATTTTTTTTACATATTATGGCTGTACAAGAAGTCCATATTTAACTTACTGAACATATTTTTGGCCCAAGAGTCCTTGAACACTAACTTACTATATATACACACTCTTTGACTTCCCTTCTGAATCCAATTACTAGCAAAAAGTTCCACAAAAAGGTTTTAATTTTTTTAATTTTTTTTTTTATTTGTTTACATATTATGGCTGTACAAGAAGTCCATGTTTAACTTACTGAACATATTTTTGGCCCAAGAGTCCTTGAACACTAACTTACTATACATACACACTCTTTGACTTCCCTTCTGAATCCAATTGCTAGCCAAAAGTTCCACAAAAATTTTTGAAACCTGAAGTCCATATTTGACCTACTGAAAATATTATTGTCCCTAAGGTCAAAAAGCCACTCATTGACTTCCCTTCTGGTTCCAATTAGTAGCTAAAACGTCTAAAAAAGGTTTTAATTTAAAAAAAAGATATTCTTTTTTACATATTATGGCTGTACAAGAAGTCCATATTTGACCTACTGAAAATGTTTTTTGGACTAAGAGTCCATACACACTAAATCACTATACATACTCATTGACTTCCAATCTGATTCCAAAGGTTTTACATTTTTTTGTTATTTTTATTTTTTTTACATATAATGGCTGTACAAAGTCCATATTTGACCTACTGAACAAATTTTTGTCCCAAAGGTCAAAAAGTCACTCATTGACTTCCCTTAGGTATAAATTCCTGTTTGTATTAAGAGCTGCTCTCTCAGGCTATGTATTTTCTGTATTCTATTCTGAAAAAACGATTTCTATGCAGCCATGTTTGTTTTGTAAATCTTATTATTTTCAAAAAAAAATAAAAAATTTAAAAAAATAAAAAAAACCTTCTCTTCTGGTTCCAATTAGTAGCTAAAACGTCTACAAAAGGTTTTACTTTTTTTTTTATTATTATTATTATTTTTTTTTAATACATATAATGGCTGTACAAAGTCCATATTTGACATACTGAACAAATTTTTGTCCCAAATGTCAAAAAGTCACTCATTGATTTCCCTTCTGATTCCAATACGCAGCTTACAGGTCTAAAAAAGGTTTAAATATTTTTTTTTTTTTTTTGCATATTATGGTTGTACAAGAAGTCCATATTTAACCTACTGAACATGTTTTTGGATTAAGAGTCCATACACACTAACTCACTATACATACTTATAGACTTCCCCTCTGAATCCAATTACCAGCCAAAAGTCCCACAAAAGGTTTTTTAAAGTTATTATTTTTTTTAAACAAGTTTTGTCTGTACAAGAAGTCCACATTTAACTTACTGAACATATTTTTGGCCCAAGAGTCTTTGAACACTAACTTACTTTACATACACACTTGTTGAGTTCCCTTCTGAATCCAATTGCTAGCCATTAGTTCCACAAAAAGGTTTTAATTTTTTTGTATTATTATTATTTTCTTTACATTTTATGGCTGTACAGAAGTCCATATTTGACCTACTGAAAATATTTTTGTTCCAAAGGTGAAAAAGTCACTCATTGACTTCCCTTCTGTTTCCAATACGCAGCTTACAGGTCTAAAAAAGGTTTAAAAAATTTTTTTCTTTTTTTTTTTTTTTACATATTATGGCTGTACAAAGTCCATATTGGACCTACTGAACAAATTTTTGACTCATTCAAGTCTCTTCTAAATCCAATTACTAGCCTAAAGTTCTACAAAAGGGTTTTTTAAGTGTTGTTTTTATTCTTACATGTTATGGCTGTACAGAAGTCCATATTTGACCTTCCGAATATGTTTTGGGCCAAGGGGTCCACACAATATTTTAAACTATATATTTTCAAAGACTCCTTATGTTAAATCAGCCATACCTTACTAATCCTGTCTGAATATTCCTGTCCATAAGTAGTCCAAATGTCCATTTTTGACCCTTTGTCCACAAAAGGGAATCAGAAGGGAAGTCAATGAGTATATAAGTAAGTTCATGATCGAGGCCAGAAATTTGTTCAGTTGGTCATACATATACTGTATGTCTGATTTAATATCAAAAGGCGTCTATGAAAATATATAGCAAATGGAAACTTTTGTGAACCCTTTGGCAAAAAATATGTTCAGTAGGTCAAATATGGACTATTGTCTGATTTAACATGAGAAGGAATCATTGAGATTATATAGTTGAAAACCTTTGTAGACACCTTGGCCAGAAACATGTTCATTAGGTCAAATATTGACTTCTGTTTAGCAATAACATGTAAAATAAGTTTCAATACACAATTATAGACTCTTTATGATGATAAATCAGCCATAGTCCATTTTTTTTTTACCAAAGTGTCCTTGAAAACTGATTTAATACTACTCATTGACTGAGGAGTCAAAGGTAATCATAAGACATTTTATGTTTGAGGATTCGTCGGTGAGAAAGATGTTCAACAGGACATAATTATCTGCTTCCCCGCATTAAGGATTACTCCTGGCAAGACAACTCATTCCGAGGTGCATTGAGGAGATAGACCTTTTGAATTGACAGATGTTGCCATGCACTTGCTAATGCAAAAGCACTTATCAGTTATTTTATGCCCTGCAAAATAACTTGTCTCTTCAATGCAATAAAAAATTCTTATATGCAATGCAATGCAAAAGCACTAATCTCGTCAATGCACAAGTTTTTTTTAATGCATTGCAATGCAAAAGTACTAATCTCATCAATGCACACGTTTTTTGCAAATGCAAACGCACTAATCTGTTCAATGCACACCGAGTGTTTGAATGCAATGCAATACAAAATCAATTGACTCTTCAATGCACAACGAGTTCTTGAATGCAATGCAATGCAAACGCACTAATCTGTTCAATGCTCACCGAGGGTTGTATGCATTGCAATGCAAAACCACTATTTTCTTAAATGCACACCGAGTTCTTGAATGCAATGCAAAATCACTTGTCTCTTCAATGCACAAAAAGTTCTTATATGCAATGCAATGCAAAAGCACTAATCTCGTCAATGCACAAGTGTTTTTTAATGCGATGTAATGCAAAATCACTTGTCTCTTCAATGCACAATGTGTTTTGTATGCATTGCAATACAAAATCACGTCTCTTCAATGCACAACGAGTTCTTGAATGCAATGCAATGCAACATCACTTGTCTCTTCAATGCACAACGAGTTCTTGAATGCAATGCAATGCAAAATCACTTGTCTCTTCAATGCAAAAAAAGTCTTGTATGCATTGCAATGCAAAAGCACTAATCTGGTCAAAGCACAATTTTTTTTTATTGCGATGCAATGCAAAATCACTTGTCTCTTCAATGCACGAGTTCTTGAATGCAATGCAATGCAAAATCACTTGTCTCTTCAATGCACAACGAGTTCTTGAATGCAATGCAATGCAATGCAAAATCAATTGTCTCTTCAATGCAAAAAAAGTCTTGTATGCATTGCAATGCAAAAGCACTAATCTGGTCAAAGCACAATTTTTTTATTGCGATGCAATGCTAAATCACTTGTCTCTTCAATGCACGAGTTCTTGAATGCAATGCAATGCAAAATCACTTGTCTCTTCAATGCACAAAAAGTTCTTATTTTCAATGCAATGCAAAAGCACTAATCTCGTCAATGCACAAGTTTGTTTTAATGCAATGCAATGCAAAATCACTTGTCTCTTCAATGCACAAAAAGTTATTATATGCAATGCATTGCAAAAGCACTAATCTCTTCAATGCACACCGAGTCTTGTATGCATTGCAATGCAAAAGTACTAATCTCAACAATGCACAAGTTTTTTTATTGCGATGCAATGCAAACGCACTAATCTATTCAATGCACAATGTGTTTTGTGTAAAATTGCAATGCAAAACCACTATTCGCTTCAATAAACACCCAATTTTTGAATGCAATGCAATACAAAATCACTTGTCTCTTCAATGCACAACGAGTTCTTGAATGCAATGCAATGCAAAATCACTTGTCTCTTCAATGCAAAAAAAGTCTTGTATGCATTGCAATGCAAAAGCACTAATCTGGTCAAAGCACAATTTTTTTTTATTGCGATGCAATGCAAAATCACTTGTCTCTTCAATGCACAACGAGTTCTTGAATGCAATGCAATGCAAAATCACTTGTCTCTTCAATGCAAAAAAAGTCTTGTATGCATTGCAATGCAAAAGCACTAATCTGGTCAAAGCACAATCTTTTTTTATTGCGATGCAATGCAAAATCACTTGTCTCTTCAATGCACAACGAGTTCTTGAATGCAATGCAATGCAAAATCACTTGTCTCTTCAATGCACAAAAAGTTCTTATATGCAATGCAATGCAAAAGCACTATTCTGTTCATTGCACACCAAGTCTTTTACGCATTGCAATGCAAAAGTATTTATCTCGTCAATGCACAAGTTTTTTTAATGCAATGCAATGCAAACGCACTAATCCATTCAATGCACATTGCGTTTTGTATGCATTGCAATGCAAAACCACTAATTTCTTTAATACACACAGAGTTCTTGGATGCATTGCAAAATCCCTTGTCTCTTCAATGCACACCGAGTTCTTGTATGCAGTATAACGGAAAAGCACTAATCTCTTCAATGCACGCCGAGTTATTGAATGCAAAGTTCTTATATGCAATGCAAAAGCACATCTCTCAATGCACAATGAGTTCTGTATGTATTGCAATGCAAAAGCACTAAATCGTCAATTCACAAGTTTTTTTAATGCTATGCAATGCAAACGCACTAATCTATTCAATGCAAAATGTGTTTGTGTGCATTGCAATGCAAAACCACTAATAGTCATTTCAATGCACAAGTTTTTTTAATGCAATGCAATGCAAACGCACTAATCTATTCAATGCGCAATGAGTTTTGCACAATAGCTTCAATGCACAACAATTTATTTGCAATGCAATTCATTGCAATGCAAAATCACTTATCTCTTCAATGTTTGTTTGTTCAAAATTTTATTTTTTTCCATGTTATGGCTGTACAAAGTCCATATTTGACCTACTGAACAAATTTTTGTCCCAAATGTCAAAAAGTCACTCATTGACTTCCATTCTGATTCCAATTAGTAGTTAAAAGGTCCACATTTTTTTATACGTTTTGGCTGTACAGAAGTCCATATTTGACCTAAAGAACATATTTTAGGCCTAAGAGTCCTTAAATACTAATTTACTATACATACTCATTGAATTCTCTTCTTATTCCCTTTACAAGCCAAAATTTCCACAAAAATGTTTGACATGTTATGGCTGTACAGAAGTCCATATTTGACCTACTGAAAATAGTTTTGTCCCAAAGGTCAAAAAAGTCACTCATTGACTTCCCTTCTGGTTCCAATTAGTAGCTAAAACGTCTACAAAAGGTTTTAATCTTTAATTTTTTTTTTCTTTATTTTACATATTATGGCTGTAAAAGAAGTCCATATTTAACTTACTGAACATATTTTTGGCCCAAGAGTCCTTGAACACTAACTTACTGTATATACACACTCTTTGACTTCCCTTCTGAATCCAATTGCTAGCCAAAAGTTCCACAAAAAGGTTTTAATAGTTTTTTTTTTGTTTTGTTTTTTGACATGTTATGGATGTACAGAAGTCCATATTTGACCTACTGAACATATTTTTGCCCAAAGGTCAAAAAGTCACTCATTGACTTTCCTTCTGGTTCCAATAAGTAGCTAAAAGGTCTACAAAATGTTAAAAAAAATTTTTTTTTTTTTTTTTTTTTTACATACTATGGCTGTACAAAGTCAATTTTTGACCTACTGAACACATTTTTGTCCCAAAGGTCAAAAAGTCACTAATAGACTTTCCTTCTGGTTCGAATAAGTAGCTAAAAGGTCTACAAAAGGCGTTACAATTTTTTTTTATTTATTTTTTTTATTTATTTTTTTTTTTACATATAATGGCTGTACAGAGTCCATATTTGACCTACTGAACAAATTTTTGTCCCAAATGTCAAAAAGTCACTCATTGACTTCCCTTCTGGTTCCAGTTAGTAGCTAAAACGTATACAAAATGTTTAAATTTTTAATTTTTAATTTTTTTTTTTTACAAATCATGGCTGTACAAGAAGTCCATATATGACCTACTGAACATGTTTTTGGACTAAGAATCCATACACACTAATTCACTATACATACTCATTGACTTCCATTCTGATTCCAATTAGTAGTTAAAAGGTCCACATTTTTTTATACGTTTTGGCTGTACAGAAGTCCATATTTGACCTAAAGAACATGTTTTAGGCCTAAGATTCCTTAAATGCTAATTTACTATACATACTAATTGAATTCCCTTCTTATTCCCTTTACAAGCCAAAATTTCCACAAAAATGTTTGACATGTTATGGCTGTACAGAAGTCCATATTTGACCTACTGAAAATATTTTTGTCCCAAAGGTCAAAAAAGTCACTCATTGACTTTCCTTCTGGTTCCAATAAGTAGCTAAAACGTCTACAAAAGGTTTTAATCTTTAATTTTTTTTTCTTTATTTTACATATTATGGCTGTACAAGAAGTCCATATTTAACTTACTGAACATATTTTTGGCCCAAGAGTCCTTGAACACTAACTTACTATACATACACACTCTTTAACTTCCCTTCTGAATCCAATTGCTAGCCAAAAGTTCCACAAAAAGGTTTTACTTTTTTTTTTTTTTTTTTTTTACATATTATGGCTGTACAAGAAGTCCATGTTTAACTCACTGAACATATTTTTGGCCCAAGAGTCCTTGAAAACTAACTTACTATACATACACACTCTTTGACTTCCCTTCTGAATCCAATTGCTAGCCAAAAGTTCCACAAAAAGGTTTTAATTGTTTTTTTTGTTTGTTTTGTTTTTTGACATGTTATGGCTGTACAGAAGTCCATATTTGACCTACTGAACATATTTTTGCCCAAAGGTCAAAAAGTCACTCATTGAATTTCCTTCTGGTTCCAATAAGTAGCTAATAGGTCTACAAAAGGTTTTTTTTTTTTTTTTTTTTACATATTATGGCTGTACAGAAGTCCATATTTGACCTACTGAACATATTTTTGCCCAAAGGTCAAAAAGTCACTCATTTACTTTCCTTCTGGTTCCAATAAGTAGCTAATAGGTCTACAAAAGGTTTTTTTTTTTGTTTTACATTTTATGGCTGTACAAAGTCCCTTTTTGACCTACTGAACACATTTTTGTCCCAAAGGTCAAAAAGTCACTCATAGACTTTCGTTCTGGTTCGAATAAGTAGCTAAAACGTATACAAAATGTTTAAATTTTTAATTTTTTTTTTTTTTTTTTTTTACATATCATGGCTGTACAAGAAGTCCATATATGACCTACTGAACATGTTTTTGGACTAAGAATCCATACACACTAATTCACTATACATACTCATTGACTTCCATTCTGATTCCAATTAGTAGTTAAAAGGTCCACATTTTTTTTATACGTTTTGGCTGTACAGAAGTCCATATTTGACCTAAAGAACATGTTTTAGGCCTAAGATTCCTTAAATGCTAATTTGCTATACATACTCATTGAATTCCCTTCTTATTCCCTTTACAAGCCAAAATTTCCACAAAAATGTTTGACATGTTATGGCTGTACAGAAGTCCATATTTGACCTACTGAAAATATTTTTGTCCCAAAGGTCAAAAAAGTCACTCATTGACTTTCCTTCTGGTTCCAATAAGTAGCTAATAGGTCTACAAAAGGTTAATTTTTATTTTTTTTTTATTTATTTTTTTTACATATTATGGCTGTACAAGAAGTCCATGTTTAACTTAATGAACATATTTTTGGCCCAAGATTCCTTGAACACTAACTTACTATACATACACACTCTTTGACTTCCCTTCTGAATCCAATTGCTAGCCAAAAGTTCCACAAAAAGGTTTTACATTTTTTTTTTTTTTTTTTTACATATTATGGCTGTACAAGAAGTCCATGTTTAACTCACTGAACATATTTTTGGCCCAAGAGTCCTTGAAAACTAACTTACTATACATACACACTCTTTGACTTCCCTTCTGAATCCAATTGCTAGCCAAAAGTTCCACAAAAAGGTTTTAATTGTTTTTTTTGTTTGTTTTGTTTTTTGACATGTTATGGCTGTACAGAAGTCCATATTTGACCTACTGAACATATTTTTGCCCAAAGGTCAAAAAGTCACTCATTGACTTTCCTTCTGGTTCCAATAAGTAGCTAATAGGTCTACAAAAGGTTTTTTTTTTTTTTTTTTTTACATATTATGGCTGTACAGAAGTCCATATTTGACCTACTGAACATATTTTTGCCCAAAGGTCAAAAAGTCACTCATTTACTTTCCTTCTGGTTCCAATAAGTAGCTAATAGGTCTACAAAAGGTTTTTTGTTTTGTTTTACATTTTATGGCTGTACAAAGTCCATATTTGACCTACTGAACATATTTTTGCCCAAAGGTCAAAAAGTCACTCATTGACTTTCCTTCTGGTTTTAATAAGTAGCTAATAGGTCTACAAAAGGAATATTTTTTATTTATTTTTTTTTTTTTTACATATTATGGCTGTACAAGAAGTCCATGTTTAACTTACTGAACATATTTTTGGCCCAAGAGTCCTTGAACACTAACTTACTATACATACACACTCTTTGACTTCCCTTCTGAATCCAATTGCTAGCCAAAAGTTCCACAAAAAGGTTTTAATGGTTTTTGTGTTTTTTGTTTTTTTTACATGTTACGGCTATACAGAAGTCCATATTTGACCTACTGAAAATATTTTTGTCCCAAAGGTCAAAAAAGTCACTCATTGACTTTCCTTCTGGTTCCAATAAGTAGCTAAAACGTCTACAAAAGGTTTTAATCTTTAATTTTTTTTCTTTATTTTACATATTATGGCTGTACAAGAAGTCCATATTTAACTTACTGAACATATTTTTGGCCCAAGAGTCCTTGAACACTAACTTACTATACATACACACTCTTTGACTTCCCTTCTGAATCCAATTGCTAGCCAAAAGTTCCACAAAAAGGTTTTAAATTTTTTTTTTTTTTTTTTACATATTATGGCTGTACAAGAAGTCCATGTTTAACTCACTGAACATATTTTTGGCCCAAGAGTCCTTGAAAACTAACTTACTATACATACACACTCTTTGACTTCCCTTCTGAATCCAATTGCTAGCCAAAAGTTCCACAAAAAGGTTTTAATGGTTTTTTTGTTTGTTTTGTTTTTTGACATGTTATGGCTGTACAGAAGTCCATATTTGACCTACTGAACATATTTTTGCCCAAAGGTCAAAAAGTCACTCATTGACTTTCCTTCTGGTTCCAATAAGTAGCTAATAGGTCTACAAAAGGTTTTTTTTTTTTTTTTTTTTTTACATATTATGGCTGTACAGAAGTCCATATTTGACCTACTGAACATATTTTTGCCCAAAGGTCAAAAAGTCACTCATTTACTTTCCTTCTGGTTCCAATAAGTAGCTAATAGGTCTACAAAAGGTTATTTTTTTTTTTTTACATTTTATGGCTGTACAAAGTCCCTTTTTGACCTACTGAACACATTTTTGTCCCAAAGGTCAAAAAGTCACTCATAGACTTTCGTTCTGGTTCGAATAAGTAGCTAAAACGTATACAAAATGTTTAAATTTTTAATTTTTTTTTTTTTTTTTTTACATATCATGGCTGTACAAGAAGTCCATATATGACCTACTGAACATGTTTTTGGACTAAGAATCCATACACACTAATTCACTATACATACTCATTGACTTCCATTCTGATTCCAATTAGTAGTTAAAAGGTCCACATTTTTTTTATACGTTTTGGCTGTACAGAAGTCCATATTTGACCTAAAGAACATGTTTTAGGCCTAAGATTCCTTAAATGCTAATTTACTATACATACTCATTGAATTCCCTTCTTATTCCCTTTACAAGCCAAAATTTCCACAAAAATGTTTGACATGTTATGGCTGTACAGAAGTCCATATTTGACCTACTGAAAATATTTTTGTCCCAAAGGTCAAAAAGTCACTCATTGACTTTCCTTCTGGTTCCAATAAGTAGCTAATAGGTCTACAAAAGGTTAATTTTTATTTATTTTTTTATTTTTTTTACATATTATGGCTGTACAAGAAGTCCATGTTTAACTTAATGAACATATTTTTGGCCCAAGATTCCTTGAACACTAACTTACTATACATACACACTCTTTGACTTCCCTTCTGAATCCAATTGCTAGCCAAAAGTTCCACAAAAAGGTTTTACTTTTTTTTTTTTTTTTTTTTTTTACATATTATGGCTGTACAAGAAGTCCATGTTTAACTCACTGAACATATTTTTGGCCCAAGAGTCCTTGAAAACTAACTTACTATACATACACACTCTTTGACTTCCCTTCTGAATCCAATTGCTAGCCAAAAGTTCCACAAAAAGGTTTTACTTTTTTTTTTTTTTTTTTTTTTACATATTATGGCTGTACAAGAAGTCCATGTTTAACTCACTGAACATATTTTTGGCCCAAGAGTCCTTGAAAACTAACTTACTAAACATACACACTCTTTGACTTCCCTTCTGAATCCAATTGCTAGCCAAAAGTTCCACAAAAAGGTTTTAATAGTTTTTTTTTTGTTTTGTTTTTTGACATGTTATGGATGTACAGAAGTCCATATTTGACCTACTGAACATATTTTTGCCCAAAGGTCAAAAAGTCACTCATTGACTTTCCTTCTGTTTCCAATAAGTAGCTAAAAGGTCTACAAAAGGTTAACATTTTTTTTTTTTTTTTTTTTTTTTTTTTACATACTATGGCTGTACAAAGTCAATTTTTGACCTACTGAACACATTTTTGTCCCAAAGGTCAAAAAGTCACTCATAGACTTTCCTTCTGGTTCGAATAAGTAGCTAAAAGGTCTACAAAAGGCGTTACATTTTTTTTTTTTTTTTTTTTTTTTTTTTTTTTTACATATAATGGCTGTACAAAGTCCATATTTGACCTACTGAACAAATTTTTGTCCCAAATGTCAAAAAGTCACTCAATGACTTCCCTTCTGGTTCCAGTTAGTAGCTAAAACGTATACAAAATGTTTACATTTTTAATTTTTTTTTTTTTTTTTTTACATATCATGGCTGTACAAGAAGTCCATATATGACCTACTGAACATGTTTTTGGACTAAGAATATATACACACTAATTCACTATACATACTCATTGACTTCCATTCTTATTCCAATTAGTAGTTAAAAGGTCCACATTTTTTTATACGTTTTGGCTGTACAGAAGTCCATATTTGACCTAAAGAACATGTTTTAGGCCTAAGATTCCTTAAATGCTAATTTACTATACATACTCATTGAATTCCCTTCTTATTCCCTTTACAAGCCAAAATTTCCACAAAAATGTTTGACATGTTATGGCTGTACAGAAGTCCATATTTGACCTACTGAAAATATTTTTGTCCCAAAGGTCAAAAAAGTCACTCATTGACTTTCCTTCTGGTTCCAATAAGTAGCTAAAACGTCTACAAAAGGTTTTAATCTTTAATTTTTTTTCTTTATTTTACATATTATGGCTGTACAAGAAGTCCATATTTAACTTACTGAACATATTTTTGGCCCAAGAGTCCTTGAACACTAACTTACTATACATACACACTCTTTGACTTCCCTTCTGAATCCAATTGCTAGCCAAAAGTTCCACAAAAAGGTTTTACATTTTTTTTTTTTTTTTTTACATATTATGGCTGTACAAGAAGTCCATGTTTAACTCACTGAACATATTTTTGGCCCAAGAGTCCTTGAAAACTAACTTACTATACATACACACTCTTTGACTTCCCTTCTGAATCCAATTGCTAGCCAAAAGTTCCACAAAAAGGTTTTAATTGTTTTTTTTGTTTGTTTTGTTTTTTGACATGTTATGGCTGTACAGAAGTCCATATTTGACCTACTGAACATATTTTTGCCCAAAGGTCAAAAAGTCACTCATTGACTTTCCTTCTGGTTCCAATAAGTAGCTAATAGGTCTACAAAAGGTTTTTTTTTTTTTTTTTTTTTACATATTATGGCTGTACAGAAGTCCATATTTGACCTACTGAACATATTTTTGCCCAAAGGTCAAAAAGTCACTCATTTACTTTCCTTCTGGTTCCAATAAGTAGCTAATAGGTCTACAAAAGGTTATTTTTTTTTTTTTTACATTTTATGGCTGTACAAAGTCCCTTTTTGACCTACTGAACACATTTTTGTCCCAAAGGTCAAAAAGTCACTCATAGACTTTCGTTCTGGTTCGAATAAGTAGCTAAAACGTATACAAAATGTTTAAATTTTTTTTTTTTATTTTTTTTTTTTTTACATATCATGGCTGTACAAGAAGTCCATATATGACCTACTGAACACATTTTTGTCCCAAAGGGCAAAAAGTCACTCATAGACTTTCCTTCTGGTTCCAATAAGTAGCTAAAAGGTCTACAAAAGGTTAACATTTTTTTTTTTTTTTTTTTTTTTTTTTTTTTTTTACATTTTATGGCTGTACAAAGTCCCTTTTTGACCTACTGAACACATTTTTGTCCCAAAGGTCAAAAAGTCACTCATAGACTTTCGTTCTGGTTCGAATAAGTAGCTAAAACGTATACAAAATGTTTACATTTTAAATTTTTTTTTTTTTTTTTTTACATATCATGGCTGTACAAGAAGTCCATATATGACCTACTGAACATGTTTTTGGACTAAGAATCCATACACACTAATTCACTATACATACTCATTGACTTCCATTCTGATTCCAATTAGTAGTTAAAAGGTCCACATTTTTTTTATACGTTTTGGCTGTACAGAAGTCCATATTTGACCTAAAGAACATGTTTTAGGCCTAAGATTCCTTAAATGCTAATTTACTATACATACTCATTGAATTCCCTTCTTATTCCCTTTACAAGCCAAAATTTCCACAAAAATGTTTGACATGTTATGGCTGTACAGAAGTCCATATTTGACCTACTGAAAATATTTTTGTCCCAAAGGTCAAAAAAGTCACTCATTGACTTTCCTTCTGGTTCCAATAAGTAGCTAATAGGTCTACAAAAGGTTAATTTTTATTTATTTTTTTATTTTTTTTACATATTATGGCTGTACAAGAAGTCCATGTTTAACTTAATGAACATATTTTTGGCCCAAGATTCCTTGAACACTAACTTACTATACATACACACTCTTTGACTTCCCTTCTGAATCCAATTGCTAGCCAAAAGTTCCACAAAAAGGTTTTACATTTTTTTTTTTTTTTTTACATATTATGGCTGTACAAGAAGTCCATGTTTAACTCACTGAACATATTTTTGGCCCAAGAGTCCTTGAAAACTAACTTACTATACATACACACTCTTTGACTTCCCTTCTGAATCCAATTGCTAGCCAAAAGTTCCACTAAAAGGTTTTAATTGTTTGTTTTTTGTTTTTTTTGTTTTTTTTGACATGTTATGGCTGTACAGAAGTCCATATTTGACCTACTGAACATATTTTTGCCCAAAGGTCAAAAAGTCACTCATTGAATTTCCTTCTGGTTTTAATAAGTAGCTAATAGGTCTACAAAAGGTTATTTATTTTTTTTTTTTTACATATTATGGCTTTACAAGAAGTCCATGTTTAACTCACTGAACATATTTTTGGCCCAAGAGTCCTTGAAAACTAACTTACTATACATACACACTCTTTGACTTCCCTTCTGAATCCATTTGCTAGCCAAAAGTTCCACAAAAAGATTTTAATTGTTTTTTTTTTTTTTTTTTTTTTTTAAATGTTATGGCTGTACAGAAGTCCATATTTGACCTACTGAACATATTTTTGCCCAAAGGTCAAAAAGTCACTCATTGACTTTCCTTCTGGTTCCAATAAGTAGCTAATAGGTCTACAAAAGGAATTATTTTTTTTTTTTTTTTTTTTTTTACATATTATGGCTGTACAAGAAGTCCATGTTTAACTTACTGAACATATTTTTGGCCCAAGAGTCCTTGAACACTAACTTACTATACATACACACTCTTTGACTTCCCTTCTGAATCCAATTGCTAGCCAAAAGTTCCACAAAAAGGTTTTAATTGTTTTTTTGTTTTTTGTTTTTTTTACATGTTATGGCTATACAGAAGTCCATATTTGACCTACTGAACATGTTTTTGCCCAAAGGTCAAAAACTCACTCATTGACTTTCCTTCTGGTTCCAATAAGTAGCTAAAAGGTCTACAAAAGGTTAACATTTTTTTTTTTTTTTTTTTTTTTTTACATACTATGGCTGTACAAAGTCCATTTTTGACCTACTGAACACATTTTTGTCCCAAAGGTCAAAAAGTCACTCATAGACTTTCCTTCTGGTTCGAATAAGTAGCTAAAAGGTCTACAAAAGGCTTTACATTTTTTTTCTTTTTTTTTTTTTACATATAATGGCTGTACAAAGTCCATATTTGACCTACTGAACAAATTTTTGTCCCAAATGTCAAAAAGTCACTCATTGACCTCCCTTCTGGTTCCAGTTAGTAGCTAAAACGTATACAAAATGTTTTAATTTTAAATTTTTTTTTTTTTTTTACATATCATGGCTGTACAAGAAGTCCATATATGACCTACTGAACATGTTTTTGGACTAAGAGTCCAAACACACTAATTCACTATACAAACTCATTGACTTCCATTCTGATTCCAATTAGTAGTTAAAAGGTCCACATTTTTTTTTGCGTTTTGGCTGTACAGAAGTCCATATTTGAATTAAAGAACATGTTTTAGGCCTAAGAGTCCTTAAATACTAATTTACTATACATACTCATTGAATTCCCTTCTTATTCCCTTTACAAGCCAAAATTTCCACAAAAATGTTTGACATGTTATGGCTGTACAGAAGTCCATATTTGACCTACTGAAAATATTTTTGTCCCAAAGGTCAAAAAAGTCACTCATTGACTTTCCTTCTGGTTCCAATAAGTAGCTAATAGGTCTACAAAAGGTTAATTTTTCTTTCTTTCTTTATTTCTTTATTTATTTTTTTTTACATATTATGGCTGTACAAGAAGTCCATGTTTAACTTACTGAACATATTTTTGGCCCTAGAGTCCTTGAACACTAACTTACTATACATACACACTCTTTGACTTCCCTTCTGAATCCAATTGCTAGCCAAAAGTTCCACAAAAAGGTTTTACTTTTTTTTTTTTTTTTTTTTACATATTATGGCTGTACAAGAAGTCCATGTTTAACTCACTGAACATATTTTTGGCCCAAGAGTCCTTGAAAACTAACTTACTATACATACACACTCTTTGACTTCCCTTCTGAATCCAATTGCTAGCCAAAAGTTCCACAAAAAGGTTTTAATTTTTTTTTTTTTTTTTTTTTTTTCTTTACGTGTTATGGCTGTACAAAGTCCATATTTGACCTACTGAACAAATTTTTGTCCCAAATGTCAAAAAGTCACTCATTGACTTCCATTCTGATTCCAATTAGTAGTTAAAAGGTCCACATTTTTTTATACGTTTTGGCTGTACAGAAGTCCATATTTGACCTAAAGGACATATTTTAGGCCTAAGAGTCCTTAAATACTAATTTACTATACATACTCATTGAATTCTCTTCTTATTCCCTTTACAAGCCAAAATTTCCACAAAAATGTTTGACATGTTATGGCTGTACAGAAGTCCATATTTGACCTACTGAAAATATTTTTGTCCCAAAGGTCAAAAAAGTCACTCATTGACTTCCCTTCTGGTTCCAATTAGTAGCTAAAACGTCTACAAAAGGTTTTAATCTTTAATTTTTTTTTCTTTATTTTACATATTATGGCTGTACAAGAAGTCCATATTTAACTTACTGAACATATTTTTGGCCCAAGAGTCCTTGAACACTAACTTACTGTATATACACACTCTTTGACTTCCCTTCTGAATCCAATTGCTAGCCAAAAGTTCCACAAAAAGGTTTTAATAGTTTTTTTTTTGTTTTGTTTTTTGACATGTTATGGATGTACAGAAGTCCATATTTGACCTACTGAACATATTTTTGCTCAAAGGTCAAAAAGTCACTCATTGACTTTCCTTCTGGTTCCAATAAGTAGCTAAAAGGTCTACAAAAGGTTAGCATTTTTTTTTTTTGTTTGTTTGTTTTTTTTTTTTACATACTATGGCTGTACAAAGTCAATTTTTGACCTACTGAACACATTTTTGTCCCAAAGGTCAAAAAGTCACTCATAGACTTTCCTTCTGGTTCGAATAAGTAGCTAAAAGGTCTACAAAAGGCGTTACATTTTTTTTTTTTTTTTTTTTTTTTTTTACATATAATGGCTGTACAAAGTCCATATTTGACCTACTGAACAAATTTTTGTCCCAAATGTCAAAAAGTCACTCAATGACTTCCCTTCTGGTTCCAGTTAGTAGCTAAAACGTATACAAAATGTTTACATTTTTAATTTTTTTTTTTTTTTTTTTACATATCATGGCTGTACAAGAAGTCCATATATGACCTACTGAACATGTTTTTGGACTAAGAATATATACACACTAATTCACTATACATACTCATTGACTTCCATTCTTATTCCAATTAGTAGTTAAAAGGTCCACATTTTTTTATACGTTTTGGCTGTACAGAAGTCCATATTTGACCTAAAGAACATGTTTTAGGCCTAAGATTCCTTAAATGCTAATTTACTATACATACTCATTGAATTCCCTTCTTATTCCCTTTACAAGCCAAAATTTCCACAAAAATGTTTGACATGTTATGGCTGTACAGAAGTCCATATTTGACCTACTGAAAATATTTTTGTCCCAAAGGTCAAAAAAGTCACTCATTGACTTTCCTTCTGGTTCCAATAAGTAGCTAATAGGTCTACAAAAGGTTAATTTTTTTTTTTTTTTTACATATTATGGCTGTACAAGAAGTCCATGTTTAACTTAATGAACATATTTTTGGCCCAAGATTCCTTGAACACTAACTTACTATACATACACACTCTTTGACTTCCCTTCTGAATCCAATTGCTAGCCAAAAGTTCCACAAAAAGGTTTTACATTTTTTTTTTTTTTTTTTTTACATATTATGGCTGTACAAGAAGTCCATGTTTAACTCACTGAACATATTTTTGGCCCAAGAGTCCTTGAAAACTAACTTACTATACATACACACTCTTTGACTTCCCTTCTGAATCCAATTGCTAGCCAAAAGTTCCACAAAAAGGTTTTAATAGTTTTTTTTTTGTTTTGTTTTTTGACATGTTATGGATGTACAGAAGTCCATATTTGACCTACTGAACATATTTTTGCCCAAAGGTCAAAAAGTCACTCATTGACTTTCCTTCTGGTTCCAATAAGATTCAAGATTCAAGATTCAAGAGTTTTATTTGTCACATACACAGTTATATACACAATATACAACTGGCAGTGAAATGTAAACAGGTCCGCTCCATGGACAGTGCAAATAACAGTTACAAGAAATTAAATAGAAATAGAATAAAATTAGAATAAAAAGTATTAACATAAGTAGAATTATAAATAAATCAAGTAAAAGATAAAAATAGGAAATAAGATAAAAATAAAAATATAAAAAATATAAAAAATATGTGGATATGATAAGTGAGATAAACTGTAGACTTAAAAATAAGTGGTTAACATAAAATATATAATATGTATATATAAAGAAGTATAATGTGCAAGGTTTATTACAGGTTGTTACGCAGTAACAATAGGGACGTAAAGTGCAGTGCAATTGCAGTATGTGGATGTTAATGTTGAAAGACCGTATGTTTATGCGTGTGCGGGGGTGAAGTGAGTCACGTGACTGAGTTCAGGAGTCTGATGGCCTGGGGGAAGAAACTCCTCCTGAGTCTTTCAGTCTTTGCCATCAGGCTACGGAAGCGCTTACCAGATGGCAGCAGGGTGAAGTGAGAGTTTGCAGGGTGATTAATGTCTCTGATGATTTTAGTAGCTCTACCTCTGCAGCGTTTGGTGAAGATGTCCTGCAGAGACGGGAGAGCTGAGCCTGAGATGCGCTCGGATAAGCGCACCACTCTTTGCAGGGCTTTGCAGTCGTGACTGGTGCTGTTCCCGTACCACGCTGTGATGCACTGAGTCAGGACACTTTCTATCGCCCCTCGATAGAAAGTTTTCAGGATGGCTGGTGAAACCCTGAATTTCCTCAGCTGGCGCAGGTGGTACAGTCTTTGCCTGGCTTTTTTCACCTGTGTCTGGATGTGTGTAGTCCAGGTCAGATCCTCGGAGATGTTCACACCCAGGTATTTGAAGCTGCTCACTCTCTCTACCGGTGTCCCGCTGATCATGAGAGGGGAGTATGACCGATGCTGTCTCTTCCTGAAGTCCACAATCAGTTCTTTGGTCTTGTTAACATTCAGAGAGAGACAGTTGTCCTGGCACCATGATGTCAGTTGCTCCACTTCATCCAAGTATGCCGTCTCATTGTTGTTGGAGATGAGACCCAGGACAACAGTATCATCAGCAAACTTGATGATCGAGGTGGAGCTGTGTGTGGACAAACAGTCATGGGTGTAGAGAGAGTAGAGCAGGGGACTCAGCACACAGCCCTGTGGAGCTCCAACACTCAGGGTGATGGAGGTGGAGGTGAACTGGCCTACTCTCACCGCCTGGGGTCTGCCAGTGAGGAAATCTTCAATCCAGAGGCAGAGAGAAGAATTCAGGCCTAGATCCAGGAGTTTGTGTGTTAGCTTAATGGGAACTATGGTGTTAAAGGCTGAGCTATAGTCAATAAATAGCAGCCTGACATAGTTCCCACTTTTGCTGTCGATGTGAGTGAGGCAGGAGTGAAGGACGTGAGAAATGGCATCTTCAGTCGATCTATTGGGACGATAGGCAAACTGAAGAGGGTCCAAAGTGTCAGGAATGGAGGAGCAAATGTTGTTTTTAATGAGTCTCTCAAAGACCTTCATGACTAAAGATGTGAGAGCCACTGGACGATAGTCATTTAGGCAAGAGGGTTTACTGATCTTAGGTACAGGGATGATGGAGGATCGTTTGAAGGAGGTGGGGACAACAGATGTAGCAAGGGACTCGTTGAATATGGATGTAAAGAGCCCTGCGAGCTGATCAGCACAGGACCGCAGAACACGACCTGAAATACCATCCGGCCCAGCAGCTTTCCTGACATCCACACGTTTGAGTGCCCTCCGAACCTCGTCCTCCGAGACAGAGATCACGTGACCGTTGCTGCTCTGAGGGACTCTCTCTGACGCGTCACTCGCCGGAGTCGCGCTGCCGCGATTACCATCAAAGCGAGCGTAGAAAGAGTTTAACTCGTTCACCAGTAACGGATCAGCTCTCACCTCTGCAGAGGATTTAGTTCCAAAAGCACAGATGGTTCTCAGTCCCTGCCACATCCGCCGGGAGTCGTTGAGTTGGAAATGAGATTCCACTCGGTCTTTATAGCGGAGTTTTGCGGCTTTAACGGCGCGCCGGAGGGCGTAACATGAAGCTTTGTACTCCCTCATATCCCCCGTTAGGAGACCGGCATTGTAAGCGGTGGTGCGCGAGTTTACTGCAGTGCGAATTGAACTGTCCACCCACGGTTTCTGATTAGGGAAGGACGTTATAGTTATTGTTTGTGTGGCTTGCTCTGTCAGTGTGTTAATAAAGCAGAGCGCCACTTCTGTGAACTCGCTGACGTCCTCAGAACTCGCGCGGAACATGTCCCAGTCGACGTCATCAAGAGCTGCCTGTAGCGTGATCTCTGAATGGGATGACCAGCGTTTGACTTCCCTCCTCACCGGGGGCTCTTGAACGAGCCTTTGTTTATATTCCGGTGTGAGGAAAATGGCGGCATGGTCCGATTTGCCAAAAGCTGGCTGTGAACGAGCTTTGTAGGCGTTCTTAAACGGAGAGTAGCAATGATCCAGTGTGTTTGCTCCTCGTGTGGGACAGGAGACATGCTGGTGAAAGTTTGGCAATACTTTCTTTAGGTTTGCTTTGTTAAAATCACCCGCGACGATGAAAGCAGCGTCGGGGTGTTTGTTTATGAAGCCGCTGGTCACATCATGGAGGGCAGATAAAGCCAGCAATAAGTAGCTAATAGGTCTACAAAAGGTTTTTTTTTTTTTTTTTTTTTACATATTATGGCTGTACAGAAGTCCATATTTGACCTACTGAACATATTTTTGCCCAAAGGTCAAAAAGTCACTCATTTACTTTCCTTCTGGTTCCAATAAGTAGCTAATAGGTCTACAAAAGGTTATTTTTTTTTTTTACATTTTATGGCTGTACAAAGTCCCTTTTTGACCTACTGAACACATTTTTGTCCCAAAGGTCAAAAAGTCACTCATAGACTTTCGTTCTGGTTCGAATAAGTAGCTAAAACGTATACAAAATGTTTAAATTTTTAATTTTTTTTTTTTTTTTTTTACATATCATGGCTGTACAAGAAGTCCATATATGACCTACTGAACATGTTTTTGGACTAAGAATCCATACACACTAATTCACTATACATACTCATTGACTTCCATTCTGATTCCAATTAGTAGTTAAAAGGTCCACATTTTTTTTATACGTTTTGGCTGTACAGAAGTCCATATTTGACCTAAAGAACATGTTTTAGGCCTAAGATTCCTTAAATGCTAATTTACTATACATACTCATTGAATTCCCTTCTTATTCCCTTTACAAGCCAAAATTTCCACAAAAATGTTTGACATGTTATGGCTGTACAGAAGTCCATATTTGACCTACTGAAAATATTTTTGTCCCAAAGGTCAAAAAGTCACTCATTGACTTTCCTTCTGGTTCCAATAAGTAGCTAATAGGTCTACAAAAGGTTAATTTTTATTTTTTTTTTTATTTTTTTTTACATATTATGGCTGTACAAGAAGTCCATGTTTAACTTAATGAACATATTTTTGGCCCAAGATTCCTTGAACACTAACTTACTATACATACACACTCTTTGACTTCCCTTCTGAATCCAATTGCTAGCCAAAAGTTCCACAAAAAGGTTTTACTTTTTTTTTTTTTTTTTTTTTACATATTATGGCTGTACAAGAAGTCCATGTTTAACTCACTGAACATATTTTTGGCCCAAGAGTCCTTGAAAACTAACTTACTATACATACACACTCTTTGACTTCCCTTCTGAATCCAATTGCTAGCCAAAAGTTCCACAAAAAGGTTTTAATAGTTTTTTTTTTGTTTTGTTTTTTGACATGTTATGGATGTACAGAAGTCCATATTTGACCTACTGAACATATTTTTGCCCAAAGGTCAAAAAGTCACTCATTGACTTTCCTTCTGTTTCCAATAAGTAGCTAAAAGGTCTACAAAAGGTTAACATTTTTTTTTTTTTTTTTTTTTTTTTTTACATACTATGGCTGTACAAAGTCAATTTTTGACCTACTGAACACATTTTTGTCCCAAAGGTCAAAAAGTCACTCATAGACTTTCCTTCTGGTTCGAATAAGTAGCTAAAAGGTCTACAAAAGGCGTTACATTTTTTTTTTTTTTATTTTTTTTTTTTTTTTTACATATAATGGCTGTACAAAGTCCATATTTGACCTACTGAACAAATTTTTGTCCCAAATGTCAAAAAGTCACTCAATGACTTCCCTTCTGGTTCCAGTTAGTAGCTAAAACGTATACAAAATGTTTACATTTTAAATTTTTTTTTTTTTTTTTTTACATATCATGGCTGTACAAGAAGTCCATATATGACCTACTGAACATGTTTTTGGACTAAGAATATATACACACTAATTCACTATACATACTCATTGACTTCCATTCTTATTCCAATTAGTAGTTAAAAGGTCCACATTTTTTTATACGTTTTGGCTGTACAGAAGTCCATATTTGACCTAAAGAACATGTTTTAGGCCTAAGATTCCTTAAATGCTAATTTACTATACATACTCATTGAATTCCCTTCTTATTCCCTTTACAAGCCAAAATTTCCACAAAAATGTTTGACATGTTATGGCTGTACAGAAGTCCATATTTGACCTACTGAAAATATTTTTGTCCCAAAGGTCAAAAAAGTCACTCATTGACTTTCCTTCTGGTTCCAATAAGTAGCTAATAGGTCTACAAAAGTTTTTTTTTTTTTTTTTTACATTTTATGGCTGTACAAAGTCCCTTTTTGACCTACTGAACAAATTTTTGTCCCAAAGGTCAAAAAGTCACTCATAGACTTTCGTTCTGGTTCGAATAAGTAGCTAAAACGTATACAAAATGTTTAAATTTTTATTTTTTATTTTTATTTTTTTTACATATCATGGCTGTACAAGAAGTCCATATATGACCTACTGAACACATTTTTGTCCCAAAGGTCAAAAAGTCACTCATAGACTTTCCTTCTGGATCCAATAAGTAGCTAAAAGGTCTACAAAAGGTTAACATTTTTTTGTTTTTGTTTTTTTTTTTTTTGTTTTACATACTATGGCTGTACAAAGTCAATTTTTGACCTACTGAACACATTTTTGTCCCAAAGGTCAAAAAGTCACTCATAGACTTTCCTTCTGGTTCGAATAAGTAGCTAAAAGGTCTACAAAAGGCGTTACATTTTTTTTTCTTTTTTTTTTTTTTTTACATATAATGGCTGTACAAAGTCCATATTTGACCTACTGAACAAATTTTTGTCCCAAATGTCAAAAAGTCACTCAATGACTTCCCTTCTGGTTCCAGTTAGTAGCTAAAACGTATACAAAATGTTTACATTTTTAATTTTTTTTTTTTTTTTTTTACATATCATGGCTGTACAAGAAGTCCATATATGACCTAATGAACATGTTTTTGGACTAAGAATATATACACACTAATTCACTATACATACTCATTGACTTCCATTCTTATTCCAATTAGTAGTTAAAAGGTCCACATTTTTTTATACGTTTTGGCTGTACAGAAGTCCATATTTGACCTAAAGAACATGTTTTAGGCCTAAGATTCCTTAAATGCTAATTTACTATACATACTCATTGAATTCCCTTCTTATTCCCTTTACAAGCCAAAATTTCCACAAAAATGTTTGACATGTTATGGCTGTACAGAAGTCCATATTTGACCTACTGAAAATATTTTTGTCCCAAAGGTCAAAAAAGTCACTCATTGACTTTCCTTCTGGTTCCAATAAGTAGCTAAAACGTCTACAAAAGGTTTTAATCTTTAATTTTTTTTCTTTATTTTACATATTATGGCTGTACAAGAAGTCCATATTTAACTTACTGAACATATTTTTGGCCCAAGAGTCCTTGAACACTAACTTACTATACATACACACTCTTTGACTTCCCTTCTGAATCCAATTGCTAGCCAAAAGTTCCACAAAAAGGTTTTACATTTTTTTTTTTTTTTTTTTACATATTATGGCTGTACAAGAAGTCCATGTTTAACTCACTGAACATATTTTTGGCCCAAGAGTCCTTGAAAACTAACTTACTATACATACACACTCTTTGACTTCCCTTCTGAATCCAATTGCTAGCCAAAAGTTCCACAAAAAGGTTTTAATTGTTTTTTTTGTTTGTTTTGTTTTTGACATGTTATGGCTGTACAGAAGTCCATATTTGACCTACTGAACATATTTTTGCCCAAAGGTCAAAAAGTCACTCATTGACTTTCCTTCTGGTTCCAATAAGTAGCTAATAGGTCTACAAAAGGTTTTTTTTTTTGTTTTGTTTTTTACATATTATGGCTGTACAGAAGTCCATATTTGACCTACTGAACATATTTTTGCCCAAAGGTCAAAAAGTCACTCATTTACTTTCCTTCTGGTTCCAATAAGTAGCTAATAGGTCTACAAAAGGTTATTTTATTTTTTTTACATTTTATGGCTGTACAAAGTCCCTTTTTGACCTACTGAACACATTTTTGTCCCAAAGGTCAAAAAGTCACTCATAGACTTTCGTTCTGGTTCGAATAAGTAGCTAAAACGTATACAAAATGTTTAAAAAAAAATTTTTTTTTTTTTTTTTTTTACATATCATGGCTGTACAAGAAGTCCATATATGACCTACTGAACATGTTTTTGGACTAAGAATCCATACACACTAATTCACTATACATACTCATTGACTTCCATTCTGATTCCAATTAGTAGTTAAAAGGTCCACATTTTTTTTATACGTTTTGGCTGTACAGAAGTCCATATTTGACCTAAAGAACATGTTTTAGGCCTAAGATTCCTTAAATGCTAATTTACTATACATACTCATTGAATTCCCTTCTTATTCCCTTTACAAGCCAAAATTTCCACAAAAATGTTTGACATGTTATGGCTGTACAGAAGTCCATATTTGACCTACTGAAAATATTTTTGTCCCAAAGGTCAAAAAAGTCACTCATTGACTTTCCTTCTGGTTCCAATAAGTAGCTAATAGGTCTACAAAAGGTTAATTTTTATTTATTTTTTTATTTATTTTACATATTATGGCTGTACAAGAAGTCCATGTTTAACTTAATGAACATATTTTTGGCCCAAGATTCCTTGAACACTAACTTACTATACATACACACTCTTTGACTTCCCTTCTGAATCCAATTGCTAGCCAAAAGTTCCACAAAAAGGTTTTACATTTTTTTTTTTTTTTTTACATATTATGGCTGTACAAGAAGTCCATGTTTAACTCACTGAACATATTTTTGGCCCAAGAGTCCTTGAAAACTAACTTACTATACATACACACTCTTTGACTTCCCTTCTGAATCCAATTGCTAGCCAAAAGTTCCACTAAAAGGTTTTAATTGTTTGTTTTTTGTTTTTTTTTTGTTTTTTTTGACATGTTATGGCTGTACAGAAGTCCATATTTGACCTACTGAACATATTTTTGCCCAAAGGTCAAAAAGTCACTCATTGAATTTCCTTCTGGTTTTAATAAGTAGCTAATAGGTCTACAAAAGGTTATTTATTTTTTTTTTTTTTTACATATTATGGCTTTACAAGAAGTCCATGTTTAACTCACTGAACATATTTTTGGCCCAAGAGTCCTTGAAAACTAACTTACTATACATACACACTCTTTGACTTCCCTTCTGAATCCATTTGCTAGCCAAAAGTTCCACAAAAAGATTTTAATTGTTTTTTGTTTTTTTTTGTTTTTTTTAAATGTTATGGCTGTACAGAAGTCCATATTTGACCTACTGAACATTTTTTTGCCCAAAGGTCAAAAAGTCACTCATTGACTTTCCTTCTGGTTCCAATAAGTAGCTAATAGGTCTACAAAAGGAATTTTTTTTTTTTTTTTTTTTTTTTTTACATATTATGGCTGTACAAGAAGTCCATGTTTAACTTACTGAACATATTTTTGGCCCAAGAGTCCTTGAACACTAACTTACTATACATACACACTCTTTGACTTCCCTTCTGAATCCAATTGCTAGCCAAAAGTTCCACAAAAAGGTTTTAATTGTTTTTTTGTTTTTTGTTTTTTTTTACATGTTATGGCTATACAGAAGTCCATATTTGACCTACTGAACATGTTTTTGCCCAAAGGTCAAAAACTCACTCATTGACTTTCCTTCTGGTTCCAATAAGTAGCTAAAAGGTCTACAAAAGGTTAACATTTTTTTTTTTTTTTTTTTTTTTTTACATACTATGGCTGTACAAAGTCCATTTTTGACCTACTGAACACATTTTTGTCCCAAAGGTCAAAAAGTCACTCATAGACTTTCCTTCTGGTTCGAATAAGTAGCTAAAAGGTCTACAAAAGGCTTTACATTTTTTTTCTTTTTTTTTTTTTACATATAATGGCTGTACAAAGTCCATATTTGACCTACTGAACAAATTTTTGTCCCAAATGTCAAAAATTCACTCATTGACCTCCCTTCTGGTTCCAGTTAGTAGCTAAAACGTATACAAAATGTTTTAATTTTAAAATTTTTTTTTTTTTTTACATATCATGGCTGTACAAGAAGTCCATATATGACCTACTGAACATGTTTTTGGACTAAGAGTCCAAACACACTAATTCATTATACAAACTCATTGACTTCCATTCTGATTCCAATTAGTAGTTAAAAGGTCCACATTTTTTTTTTTGCGTTTTGGCTGTACAGAAGTCCATATTTGAATTAAAGAACATGTTTTAGGCCTAAGAGTCCTTAAATACTAATTTACTATACATACTCATTGAATTCCCTTCTTATTCCCTTTACAAGCCAAAATTTCCACAAAAATGTTTGACATGTTATGGCTGTACAGAAGTCCATATTTGACCTACTGAAAATATTTTTGTCCCAAAGGTCAAAAAAGTCACTCATTGACTTTCCTTCTGGTTCCAATAAGTAGCTAATAGGTCTACAAAAGGTTAATTTTTCTTTCTTTCTTTATTTCTTTATTTATTTTTTTTACATATTATGGCTGTACAAGAAGTCCATGTTTAACTTACTGAACATATTTTTGGCCCAAGAGTCCTTGAACACTAACTTACTATACATACACACTCTTTGACTTCCCTTCTGAATCCAATTGCTAGCCAAAAGTTCCACAAAAAGGTTTTACTTTTTTTTTTTTTTTTTTTACATATTATGGCTGTACAAGAAGTCCATGTTTAACTCACTGAACATATTTTTGGCCCAAGAGTCCTTGAAAACTAACTTACTATACATACACACTCTTTGACTTCCCTTCTGAATCCAATTGCTAGCCAAAAGTTCCACAAAAAGGTTTTAATTGTTTTTTTTTTTTTTTTTTTTTTTTTACATGTTATGGCTGTACAAAGTCCATATTTGACCTACTGAACAAATTTTTGTCCCAAATGTCAAAAAGTCACTCATTGACTTCCATTCTGATTCCAATTAGTAGTTAAAAGGTCCACATTTTTTTATACGTTTTGGCTGTACAGAAGTCCATATTTGACCTAAAGGACATATTTTAGGCCTAAGAGTCCTTAAATACTAATTTACTATACATACTCATTGAATTCTCTTCTTATTCCCTTTACAAGCCAAAATTTCCACAAAAATGTTTGACATGTTATGGCTGTACAGAAGTCCATATTTGACCTACTGAAAATATTTTTGTCCCAAAGGTCAAAAAAGTCACTCATTGACTTCCCTTCTGGTTCCAATTAGTAGCTAAAACGTCTACAAAAGGTTTTAATCTTTAATTTTTTTTTCTTTATTTTACATATTATGGCTGTACAAGAAGTCCATATTTAACTTACTGAACATATTTTTGGCCCAAGAGTCCTTGAACACTAACTTACTGTATATACACACTCTTTGACTTCCCTTCTGAATCCAATTGCTAGCCAAAAGTTCCACAAAAAGGTTTTAATAGTTTTTTTTTTGTTTTGTTTTTTGACATGTTATGGATGTACAGAAGTCCATATTTGACCTACTGAACATATTTTTGCTCAAAGGTCAAAAAGTCACTCATTGACTTTCCTTCTGGTTCCAATAAGTAGCTAAAAGGTCTACAAAAGGTTAACATTTTTTTTTTTTTTTTTTTTTTTTTTTTTTTTACATACTATGGCTGTACAAAGTCAATTTTTGACCTACTGAACACATTTTTGTCCCAAAGGTCAAAAAGTCACTCATAGACTTTCCTTCTGGTTCGAATAAGTAGCTAAAAGGTCTACAAAAGGCGTTACATTTTTTTTTTTTTTTTTTTTTTTTTTTTTTTTTTACATATAATGGCTGTACAAAGTCCATATTTGACCTACTGAACAAATTTTTGTCCCAAATGTCAAAAAGTCACTCAATGACTTCCCTTCTGGTTCCAGTTAGTAGCTAAAACGTATACAAAATGTTTACATTTTTAATTTTTTTTTTTTTTTTTTTACATATCATGGCTGTACAAGAAGTCCATATATGACCTACTGAACATGTTTTTGGACTAAGAATATATACACACTAATTCACTATACATACTCATTGACTTCCATTCTTATTCCAATTAGTAGTTAAAAGGTCCACATTTTTTTATACGTTTTGGCTGTACAGAAGTCCATATTTGACCTAAAGAACATGTTTTAGGCCTAAGATTCCTTAAATGCTAATTTACTATACATACTCATTGAATTCCCTTCTTATTCCCTTTACAAGCCAAAATTTCCACAAAAATGTTTGACATGTTATGGCTGTACAGAAGTCCATATTTGACCTACTGAAAATATTTTTGTCCCAAAGGTCAAAAAAGTCACTCATTGACTTTCCTTCTGGTTCCAATAAGTAGCTAATAGGTCTACAAAAGGTTAATTTTTTTTTTTTTTTTACATATTATGGCTGTACAAGAAGTCCATGTTTAACTTAATGAACATATTTTTGGCCCAAGATTCCTTGAACACTAACTTACTATACATACACACTCTTTGACTTCCCTTCTGAATCCAATTGCTAGCCAAAAGTTCCACAAAAAGGTTTTACTTTTTTTTTTTTTTTTTTTTTACATATTATGGCTGTACAAGAAGTCCATGTTTAACTCACTGAACATATTTTTGGCCCAAGAGTCCTTGAAAACTAACTTACTATACATACACACTCTTTGACTTCCCTTCTGAATCCAATTGCTAGCCAAAAGATCCACAAAAAGGTTTTAATAGTTTTTTTTTTGTTTTGTTTTTTGACATGTTATGGATGTACAGAAGTCCATATTTGACCTACTGAACATATTTTTGCCCAAAGGTCAAAAAGTCACTCATTGACTTTCCTTCTGGTTCCAATAAGTAGCTAAAAGGTCTACAAAAGGTTAACATTTTTTTTTTTTTTTTTTTTTTTTTTTACATACTATGGCTGTACAAAGTCAATTTTTGACCTACTGAACACATTTTTGTCCCAAAGGTCAAAAAGTCACTCATAGACTTTCCTTCTGGTTCGAATAAGTAGCTAAAAGGTCTACAAAAGGCGTTACATTTTTTTTTTTTTTTTTTTTTTTTTTTTTTTTTTTATACATATAATTGCTGTACAAAGTCCATATTTGACCTACTGAACAAATTTTCGTCCCAAATGTCAAAAAGTCACTCAATGACTTCCCTTCTGGTTCCAGTTAGTAGCTAAAACGTATACAAAATGTTTACATTTTTAATTTTTTTTTTTACATATCATGGCTGTACAAGAAGTCCACATATGACCTACTGAACATGTTTTTGGACTAAGAATATATACACACTAATTCACTATACATACTCATTGACTTCCATTCTTATTCCAATTAGTAGTTAAAAGGTCCACATTTTTTTATACGTTTTGGCTGTACAGAAGTCCATATTTGACCTAAAGAACATGTTTTAGGCCTAAGATTCCTTAAATGCTAATTTACTATACATACTCATTGAATTCCGTTTTGGCTGTACAGAAGTCCATATTTGACCTAAAGAACATGTTTTAGGCCTAAGATTCCTTAAATGCTAATTTACTATACATACTCATTGAATTCCCTTCTTATTCCCTTTACAAGCCAAAATTTCCACAAAAATGTTTGACATGTTATGGCTGTACAGAAGTCCATATTTGACCTACTGAAAATATTTTTGTCCCAAAGGTCAAAAAAGTCACTCATTGACTTTCCTTCTGGTTCCAATAAGTAGCTAAAACGTCTACAAAAGGTTTTAATCTTTAATTTTTTTCATTATTTTACATATTATGGCTGTACAGGAAGTCCATATTTAACTTACTGAACATATTTTTGGCCCAAGAGTCCTTGAACACTAACTTACTATACATACACACTCTTTGACTTCCCTTCTGAATCCAATTGCTAGCCAAAAGTTCCACAAAAAGGTTTTACATTTTTTTTTTTTTTTTTTACATATTATGGCTGTACAAGAAGTCCATGTTTAACTCACTGAACATATTTTTGGCCCAAGAGTCCTTGGAAACTAACTTACTATACATACACACTCTTTGACTTCCCTTCTGAATCCAATTGCTAGCCAAAAGTTCCACAAAAAGGTTTTATTTGTTTTTTTTGTTTGTTTTGTTTTTTGACATGTTATGGCTGTACAGAAGTCCATATTTGACCTACTGAACATATTTTTGCCCAAAGGTCAAAAAGTCACTCATTGACTTTCCTTCTGGTTCCAATAAGTAGCTAATAGGTCTACAAAAGGTTTTTTTTTTTTTTTTTTTTTTTACATATTATGGCTGTACAGAAGTCCATATTTGACCTACTGAACATATTTTTGCCCAAAGGTCAAAAAGTCACTCATTTACTTTCCTTCTGGTTCCAATAAGTAGCTAATAGGTCTACAAAAGGTTATTTTTTTTTTTTTTTACATTTTATGGCTGTACAAAGTCCCTTTTTGACCTACTGAACACATTTTTGTCCCAAAGGTCAAAAAGTCACTCATAGACTTTCGTTCTGGTTCGAATAAGTAGCTAAAACGTATGCAAAATGTTTAAATTTTTAATTTTTTTTTTTTTTTTTTTTACATATCATGGCTGTACAAGAAGTCCATATATGACCTACTGAACATGTTTTTGGACTAAGAATCCATACACACTAATTCACTATACATACTCATTGACTTCCATTCTGATTCCAATTAGTAGTTAAAAGGTCCACATTTTTTTTATACGTTTTGGCTGTACAGAAGTCCATATTTGACCTAAAGAACATGTTTTAGGCCTAAGATTCCTTAAATGCTAATTTACTATACATACTCATTGAATTCCCTTCTTATTCCCTTTACAAGCCAAAATTTCCACAAAAATGTTTGACATGTTATGGCTGTACAGAAGTCCATATTTGACCTACTGAAAATATTTTTGTCCCAAAGGTCAAAAAAGTCACTCATTGACTTTCCTTCTGGTTCCAATAAGTAGCTAATAGGTCTACAAAAGGTTAATTTTTTTTTTTTTTTTTACATATTATGGCTGTACAAGAAGTCCATGTTTAACTTAATGAACATATTTTTGGCCCAAGATTCATTGAACACTAAATTACTATACATACACACTCTTTGACTTCCCTTCTGAATCCAATTGCTAGCCAAAAGTTCCACAAAAAGGTTTTACTTTTTTTTTTTTTTTTTTTTTTTACATATTATGGCTGTACAAGAAGTCCATGTTTAACTCACTGAACATATTTTTGGCCCAAGAGTCCTTGAAAACTAACTTACTATACATACACACTCTTTGACTTCCCTTCTGAATCCAATTGCTAGCCAAAAGTTCCACAAAAAGGTTTTAATAGTTTTTTTTTTGTTTTGTTTTTTGACATGTTATGGATGTACAGAAGTCCATATTTGACCTACTGAACATATTTTTGCCCAAAGGTCAAAAAGTCACTCATTGACTTTCCTTCTGGTTCCAATAAGTAGCTAAAAGGTCTACAAAAGGTTAACATTTTTTTTTTTTTTTTTTTTTTTTTTTACATACTATGGCTGTACAAAGTCAATTTTTGACCTACTGAACACATTTTTGTCCCAAAGGTCAAAAAGTCACTCATAGACTTTCCTTCTGGTTCGAATAAGTAGCTAAAAGGTCTACAAAAGGCGTTACATTTTTTTTTTTTTTTTTTTTTTTTTTTTTTTTTTTATACATATAATTGCTGTACAAAGTCCATATTTGACCTACTGAACAAATTTTCGTCCCAAATGTCAAAAAGTCACTCAATGACTTCCCTTCTGGTTCCAGTTAGTAGCTAAAACGTATACAAAATGTTTACATTTTTAAATTTTTTTTTTACATATCATGGCTGTACAAGAAGTCCACATATGACCTACTGAACATGTTTTTGGACTAAGAATATATACACACTAATTCACTATACATACTCATTGACTTCCATTCTTATTCCAATTAGTAGTTAAAAGGTCCACATTTTTTTATACGTTTTGGCTGTACAGAAGTCCATATTTGACCTAAAGAACATGTTTTAGGCCTAAGATTCCTTAAATGCTAATTTACTATACATACTCATTGAATTCCGTTTTGGCTGTACAGAAGTCCATATTTGACCTAAAGAACATGTTTTAGGCCTAAGATTCCTTAAATGCTAATTTACTATACATACTCATTGAATTCCCTTCTTATTCCCTTTACAAGCCAAAATTTCCACAAAAATGTTTGACATGTTATGGCTGTACAGAAGTCCATATTTGACCTACTGAAAATATTTTTGTCCCAAAGGTCAAAAAAGTCACTCATTGACTTTCCTTCTGGTTCCAATAAGTAGCTAAAACGTCTACAAAAGGTTTTAATCTTTAATTTTTTTCTTTATTTTACATATTATGGCTGTACAGGAAGTCCATATTTAACTTACTGAACATATTTTTGGCCCAAGAGTCCTTGAACACTAACTTACTATACATACACACTCTTTGACTTCCCTTCTGAATCCAATTGCTAGCCAAAAGTTCCACAAAAAGGTTTTAAATTTTTTTTTTTTTTTTTTACATATTATGGCTGTACAAGAAGTCCATGTTTAACTCACTGAACATATTTTTGGCCCAAGAGTCCTTGAAAACTAACTTACTATACATACACACTCTTTGACTTCCCTTCTGAATCCAATTGCTAGCCAAAAGTTCCACAAAAAGGTTTTATTTGTTTTTTTTGTTTGTTTTGTTTTTTGACATGTTATGGCTGTACAGAAGTCCATATTTGACCTACTGAACATATTTTTGCCCAAAGGTCAAAAAGTCACTCATTGACTTTCCTTCTGGTTCCAATAAGTAGCTAATAGGTCTACAAAAGGTTTTTTTTTTTTTTTTTTTTTTTACATATTATGGCTGTACAGAAGTCCATATTTGACCTACTGAACATATTTTTGCCCAAAGGTCAAAAAGTCACTCATTTACTTTCCTTCTGGTTCCAATAAGTAGCTAATAGGTCTACAAAAGGTTATTTTTTTTTTTTTTACATTTTATGGCTGTACAAAGTCCCTTTTTGACCTACTGAACACATTTTTGTCCCAAAGGTCAAAAAGTCACTCATAGACTTTCGTTCTGGTTCGAATAAGTAGCTAAAACGTATGCAAAATGTTTAAATTTTTAATTTTTTTTTTTTTTTTTTTTACATATCATGGCTGTACAAGAAGTCCATATATGACCTACTGAACATGTTTTTGGACTAAGAATCCATACACACTAATTCACTATACATACTCATTGACTTCCATTCTGATTCCAATTAGTAGTTAAAAGGTCCACATTTTTTTTATACGTTTTGGCTGTACAGAAGTCCATATTTGACCTAAAGAACATGTTTTAGGCCTAAGATTCCTTAAATGCTAATTTACTATACATACTCATTGAATTCCCTTCTTATTCCCTTTACAAGCCAAAATTTCCACAAAAATGTTTGACATGTTATGGCTGTACAGAAGTCCATATTTGACCTACTGAAAATATTTTTGTCCCAAAGGTCAAAAAAGTCACTCATTGACTTTCCTTCTGGTTCCAATAAGTAGCTAATAGGTCTACAAAAGGTTAATTTTTATTTATTTTTTTATTTTTTTATTTTTTTTACATATTATGGCTGTACAAGAAGTCCATGTTTAACTTAATGAACATATTTTTGGCCCAAGATTCCTTGAACACTAACTTACTATACATACACACTCTTTGACTTCCCTTCTGAATCCAATTGCTAGCCAAAAGTTCCACAAAAAGGTTTTACATTTTTTTTTTTTTTTTTTACATATTATGGCTGTACAAGAAGTCCATGTTTAACTCACTGAACATATTTTTGGCCCAAGAGTCCTTGAAAACTAACTTACTATACATACACACTCTTTGACTTCCCTTCTGAATCCAATTGCTAGCCAAAAGTTCCACTAAAAGGTTTTAATTGTTTGTTTTTTGTTTTGTTTTTTGACATGTTATGGATGTACAGAAGTCCATATTTGACCTACTGAACATATTTTTGCCCAAAGGTCAAAAAGTCACTCATTGACTTTCCTTCTGGTTCCAATAAGTAGCTAAAAGGTCTACAAAAGGTTAACATTTTTGTTTTTTTTTTTTTTTTTTTTACATACTATGGCTGTACAAAGTCAATTTTTGACCTACTGAACACATTTTTGTCTCAAAGGTCAAAAAGTCACTCATAGACTTTCCTTCTGGTTCGAATAAGTAGCTAAAAGGTCTACAAAAGGCGTTACATTTTTTTTTTTTTTTTTTTTTTTTTTTTTTTACATATAATGGCTGTACAAAGTCCATATTTGACCTACTGAACAAATTTTTGTCCCAAATGTCAAAAAGTCACTCAATGACTTCCCTTCTGGTTCCAGTTAGTAGCTAAAACGTATACAAAATGTTTACATTTTTAATTTTTTTTTTTTTTTTTTTACATATCATGGCTGTACAAGAAGTCCATATATGACCTACTGAACATGTTTTTGGACTAAGAATATATACACACTAATTCACTATACATACTCATTGACTTCCATTCTTATTCCAATTAGTAGTTAAAAGGTCCACATTTTTTTATACGTTTTGGCTGTACAGAAGTCCATATTTGACCTAAAGAACATGTTTTAGGCCTAAGATTCCTTAAATGCTAATTTACTATACATACTCATTGAATTCCCTTCTTATTCCCTTTACAAGCCAAAATTTCCACAAAAATGTTTGACATGTTATGGCTGTACAGATGTCCATATTTGACCTACTGAAAATATTTTTGTCCCAAAGGTCAAAAAAGTCACTCATTGACTTTCCTTCTGGTTCCAATAAGTAGCTAAAACGTCTACAAAAGGTTTTAATCTTTAATTTTTTTTCTTTATTTTACATATTATGGCTGTACAAGAAGTCCAAATTTAACTTACTGAACATATTTTTGGCCCAAGAGTCCTTGAACACTAACTTACTATACATACACACTCTTTGACTTCCCTTCTGAATCCAATTGCTAGCCAAAAGTTCCACAAAAAGGTTTTACATTTTTTTTTTTTTTTACATATTATGGCTGTACAAGAAGTCCATGTTTAATTCACTGAACATATTTTTGGCCCAAGAGTCCTTGAAAACTAACTTACTATACATACACACTCTTTGACTTCCCTTCTGAAACCAATTGCTAGCCAAAAGTTCCACAAAAAGGTTTTAATTGTTTTTTTTGTTTGTTTTGTTTTTTGACATGTTATGGCTGTACAGAAGTCCATATTTGACCTACTGAACATATTTTTGCCCAAAGGTCAAAAAGTCACTCATTGACTTTCCTTCTGGTTCCAATAAGTAGCTAATAGGTCTACAAAAGGTTTTTTTTTTTTTTTTTTTTTACATATTATGGCTGTACAGAAGTCCATATTTGACCTACTGAACATATTTTTGCCCAAAGGTCAAAAAGTCACTCATTTACTTTCCTTCTGGTTCCAATAAGTAGCTAATAGGTCTACAAAAGGTTATTTTTTTTTTTTTACATTTTATGGCTGTACAAAGTCCCTTTTTGACCTACTGAACACATTTTTGTCCCAAAGGTCAAAAAGTCACTCATAGACTTTCGTTCTGGTTCGAATAAGTAGCTAAAACGTATACAAAATGTTTAAATTTTTAATTTTTTTTTTTTTTTTTTTTACATATCATGGCTGTACAAGAAGTCCATATATGACCTACTGAACATGTTTTTGGACTAAGAATCCATACACACTAATTCACTATACATACTCATTGACTTCCATTCTGATTCCAATTAGTAGTTAAAAGGTCCACATTTTTTTTATACGTTTTGGCTGTACAGAAGTCCATATTTGACCTAAAGAACATGTTTTAGGCCTAAGATTCCTTAAATGCTAATTTACTATACATACTCATTGAATTCCCTTCTTATTCCCTTTACAAGCCAAAATTTCCACAAAAATGTTTGACATGTTATGGCTGTACAGAAGTCCATATTTGACCTACTGAAAATATTTTTGTCCCAAAGGTCAAAAAAGTCACTCATTGACTTTCCTTCTGGTTCCAATAAGTAGCTAATAGGTCTACAAAAGGTTAATTTTTATTTATATTTTTATTTTTTTATTTTTTTTACATATTATGGCTGTACAAGAAGTCCATGTTTAACTTAATGAACATATTTTTGGCCCAAGATTCCTTGAACACTAACTTACTATACATACACACTCTTTGACTTCCCTTCTGAATCCAATTGCTAGCCAAAAGTTCCACAAAAAGGTTTTACATTTTTTTTTTTTTTTTTTTTTACACATTATGGCTGTACAAGAAGTCCATGTTTAACTCACTGAACATATTTTTGGCCCAAGAGTCCTTGAAAACTAACTTACTATACATACACACTCTTTGACTTCCCTTCTGAATCCAATTGCTAGCCAAAAGTTCCACTAAAAGGTTTTAATTGTTTGTTTTTTGTTTTTTTTGTTTTTTTTGACATGTTATGGCTGTACAGAAGTCCATATTTGACCTACTGAACATATTTTTGCCCAAAGGTCAAAAAGTCACTCATTGAATTTCCTTCTGGTTTTAATAAGTAGCTAATAGGTCTACAAAAGGTTATTTATTTTTATTTTTTTACATATTAAGGCTTTACAAGAAGTCCATGTTTAACTCACTGAACATATTTTTGGCCCAAGAGTCCTTGAAAACTAACTTACTATACATACACACTCTTTGACTTCCCTTCTGAATCCATTTGCTAGCCAAAAGTTCCACAAAAAGATTTTAATTGTTTTTTTTTTTTGTTGTTTTTTTTAAATGTTATGGCTGTACAGAAGTCCATATTCGACCTACTGAACATATTTTTGCCCAAAGGTCAAAAAGTCACTCATTGACTTTCCTTCTGGTTCCAATAAGTAGCTAATAGGTCTACAAAAGGAATTTTTTTTTTTTTTTTTTTTTTACATATTATGGCTGTACAAGAAGTCCATGTTTAACTTACTGAACATATTTTTGGCCCAAGAGTCCTTGAACACTAACTTACTATACATACACACTCTTTGACTTCCCTTCTGAATCCAATTGCTAGCCAAAAGTTCCACAAAAAGGTTTTAATTGTTTTTTTGTTTTTTGTTTTTTTTACATGTTATGGCTATACAGAAGTCCATATTTGACCTACTGAACATGTTTTTGCCCAAAGGTCAAAAACTCACTCATTGACTTTCCTTCTGGTTCCAATAAGTAGCTAAAAGGTCTACAAAAGGTTAACATTATTTTTTTTTTTTTTTTTTTTTTTTTTTTTTTTTTACATACTATGGCTGTACAAAGTCCATTTTTGACCTACTGAACACATTTTTGTCCCAAAGGTCAAAAAGTCACTCATAGACTTTCCTTCTGGTTCGAATAAGTAGCTAAAAGGTCTACAAAAGGCTTTACATTTTTTTTCTTTTTTTTTTTTTTACATATAATGGCTGTACAAAGTCCATATTTGACCTACTGAACAAATTTTTGTCCCAAATGTCAAAAAGTCACTCATTGACTTCCCTTCTGGTTCCAGTTAGTAGCTAAAACGTATACAAAATGTTTTAATTTTAATTTTTTTTTTATTTTTTACATATCATGGCTGTACAAGAAGTCCATATATGACCTACTGAACATGTTTTTGGACTAAGAGTCCAAACACACTAATTCACTATACAAACTCATTGACTTCCATTCTGATTCCAATTAGTAGTTAAAAGGTCCACATTTTTTTTTTGCGTTTTGGCTGTACAGAAGTCCATATTTGAATTAAAGAACATGTTTTAGGCCTAAGAGTCCTTAAATACTAATTTACTATACATACTCATTGAATTCCCTTCTTATTCCCTTTACAAGCCAAAATTTCCACAAAAATGTTTGACATGTTATGGCTGTACAGAAGTCCATATTTGACCTACTGAAAATATTTTTGTCCCAAAGGTCAAAAAAGTCACTCATTGACTTTCCTTCTGGTTCCAATAAGTAGCTAATAGGTCTACAAAAGGTTAATTTTTCTTTCTTTCTTTATTTCTTTATTTATTTTTTTTACATATTATGGCTGTACAAGAAGTCCATGTTTAACTTACTGAACATATTTTTGGCCCAAGAGTCCTTGAACACTAACTTACTATACATACACACTCTTTGACTTCCCTTCTGAATCCAATTGCTAGCCAAAAGTTCCACAAAAAGGTTTTACTTTTTTTTTTTTTTTTTTTTACATATTATGGCTGTACAAGAAGTCCATGTTTAACTCACTGAACATATTTTTTGGCCCAAGAGTCCTTGAAAACTAACTTACTATACATACACACTCTTTGACTTCCCTTCTGAATCCAATTGCTAGCCAAAAGTTCCACAAAAAGGTTTTAATTGTTTTTTGTTTTTTTTTTTTTTTTTTTTACATGTTATGGCTGTACAAAGTCCATATTTGACCTACTGAAAAAATTTTTGTCCCAAATGTCAAAAAGTCACTCATTGACTTCCATTCTGATTCCAATTAGTAGTTAAAAGGTCCACATTTTTTTATACGTTTTGGCTGTACAGAAGTCCATATTTGACCTAAAGGACATATTTTAGGCCTAAGAGTCCTTAAATACTAATTTACTATACATACTCATTGAATTCTCTTCTTATTCCCTTTACAAGCCAAAATTTCCACAAAAATGTTTGACATGTTATGGCTGTACAGAAGTCCATATTTGACCTACTGAAAATATTTTTGTCCCAAAGGTCAAAAAAGTCACTCATTGACTTCCCTTCTGGTTCCAATTAGTAGCTAAAAAGTCTACAAAAGGTTTTAATCTTTAATTTTTTTTTCTTTATTTTACATATTATGGCTGTACAAGAAGTCCATATTTAACTTACTGAACATATTTTTGGCCCAAGAGTCCTTGAACACTAACTTACTGTATATACACACTCTTTGACTTCCCTTCTGAATCCAATTGCTAGCCAAAAGTTCCACAAAAAGGTTTTAATAGTTTTTTTTTGTTTTGTTTTTTGACATGTTATGGCTGTACAGAAGTCCATATTTGACCTACTGAACATATTTTTGCCCAAAGGTCAAAAAGTCACTCATTGACTTTCCTTCTGGTTCCAATAAGTAGCTAAAAGGTCTACAAAAGGCGTTACATTTTGTTTTTTTGTTTTTTTTTTTTTTTTTACATATAATGGCTGTACAAAGTCCATATTTGACCTACTGAACAAATTTTTGTCCCAAATGTCAAAAAGTCACTCAATGACTTCCCTTCTGGTTCCAGTTAGTAGCTAAAACGTATACAAAATGTTTACATTTTTAATTTTTTTTTTTTTTTTTTTAACATATCATGGCTGTACAAGAAGTCCATATATGACCTACTGAACATGTTTTTGGACTAAGAATATATACACACTAATTCACTATACATACTCATTGACTTCCATTCTTATTCCAATTAGTAGTTAAAAGGTCCACATTTTTTTATACGTTTTGGCTGTACAGAAGTCCATATTTGACCTAAAGAACATGTTTTAGGCCTAAGATTCCTTAAATGCTAATTTACTATACATACTCATTGAATTCCCTTCTTATTCCCTTTACAAGCCAAAATTTCCACAAAAATGTTTGACATGTTATGGCTGTACAGAAGTCCATATTTGACCTACTGAAAATATTTTTGTCCCAAAGGTCAAAAAAGTCACTCATTGACTTTCCTTCTGGTTCCAATAAGTAGCTAAAACGTCTACAAAAGGTTTTAATCTTTAATTTTTTTTCTTTATTTTACATATTATGGCTGTACAAGAAGTCCATATTTAACATACTGAACATATTTTTGGCCCAAGAGTCCTTGAACACTAACTTACTATACATACACACTCTTTGACTTCCCTTCTGAATCCAATTGCTAGCCAAAAGTTCCACAAAAAGGTTTTACATTTTTTTTTTTTTTTTACATATTATGGCTGTACAAGAAGTCCATGTTTAACTCACTGAACATATTTTTGGCCCAAGAGTCCTTGAAAACTAACTTACTATACATACACACTCTTTGACTTCCCTTCTGAATCCAATTGCTAGCCAAAAGTTCCACAAAAAGGTTTTAATAGTTTTTTTTGTTTGTTTTGTTTTTTGACATGTTATGGCTGTACAGAAGTCCATATTTGACCTACTGAACATATTTTTGCCCAAAGGTCAAAAAGTCACTCATTGACTTTCCTTCTGGTTCCAATAAGTAGCTAATAGGTCTACAAAAGGTTTTTTTTTGTTTTGTTTTTTTACATATTATGGCTGTACAGAAGTCCATATTTGACCTACTGAACATATTTTTGCCCAAAGGTCAAAAAGTCACTCATTTACTTTCCTTCTGTTTCCAATAAGTAGCTAATAGGTCTACAAAAGGTTATTTTTTTTTTTTTACATTTTATGGCTGTACAAAGTCCCTTTTTGACCTACTGAACACATTTTTGTCCCAAAGGTCAAAAAGTCACTCATAGACTTTCGTTCTGGTTCGAATAAGTAGCTAAAACGTATACAAAATGTTTAAATTTTTAATTTTTTTTTTTTTTTTTTTACATATCATGGCTGTACAAGAAGTCCATATATGACCTACTGAACATGTTTTTGGACTAAGAATCCATACACACTAATTCACTATACATACTCATTGACTTCCATTCTGATTCCAATTAGTAGTTAAAAGGTCCACATTTTTTTTATACGTTTTGGCTGTACAGAAGTCCATATTTGACCTAAAGAACATGTTTTAGGCCTAAGATTCCTTAAATGCTAATTTACTATACATACTCATTGAATTCCCTTCTTATTCCCTTTACAAGCCAAAATTTCCACAAAAATGTTTGACATGTTATGGCTGTACAGAAGTCCATATTTGACCTACTGAAAATATTTTTGTCCCAAAGGTCAAAAAAGTCACTCATTGACTTTCCTTCTGGTTCCAATAAGTAGCTAATAGGTCTACAAAAGGTTAATTTTTATTTATTTATTTTTTATTTATTTTTTTTTACATATTATGGCTGTACAAGAAGTCCATGTTTAACTTAATGAACATATTTTTGGCCCAAGATTCCTTGAACACTAACTTACTATACATACACACTCTTTGACTTCCCTTCTGAATCCAATTGCTAGCCAAAAGTTCCACAAAAAGGTTTTACATTTTTTTTTTTTTTTTTTTTTTTACATATTATGGCTGTACAAGAAGTCCATGTTTAACTCACTGAACATATTTTTGGCCCAAGAGTCCTTGAAAACTAACTTACTATACATACACACTCTTTGACTTCCCTTCTGAATCCAATTGCTAGCCAAAAGTTCCACTAAAAGGTTTTAATTGTTTGTTTTTTGTTTTTTTTGTTTTTTTTTGACATGTTATGGCTGTACAGAAGTCCATATTTGACCTACTGAACATATTTTTGCCCAAAGGTCAAAAAGTCACTCATTGAATTTCCTTCTGGTTTTAATAAGTAGCTAATAGGTCTACAAAAGGTTATTTATTTATTTTTTTTACATATTATGGCTTTACAAGAAGTCCATGTTTAACTCACTGAACATATTTTTGGCCCAAGAGTCCTTGAAAACTAACTTACTATACATACACACTCTTTGACTTCCCTTCTGAATCCATTTGCTAGCCAAAAGTTCCACAAAAAGATTTTAATTGTTTTTTTTTTGTTTTGTTTTTTTTAAATGTTATGGCTGTACAGAAGTCCATATTTGACCTACTGAACATATTTTTGCCCAAAGGTCAAAAAGTCACTCATTGACTTTCCTTCTGGTTCCAATAAGTAGCTAATAGGTCTACAAAAGGAATTTTTTTTTTTTTTTTTTTTTTTTTTTACATATTATGGCTGTACAAGAAGTCCATGTTTAACTTACTGAACATATTTTTGGCCCAAGAGTCCTTGAACACTAACTTACTATACATACACACTCTTTGACTTCCCTTCTGAATCCAATTGCTAGCCAAAAGTTCCCCAAAAAGGTTTTAATTGTTTTTTTGTTTTTTGTTTTTTTTACATGTTATGGCTATACAGAAGTCCATATTTGACCTACTGAACATGTTTTTGCCCAAAGGTCAAAAACTCACTCATTGACTTTCCTTCTGGTTCCAATAAGTAGCTAAAAGGTCTACAAAAGGTTAACATTTTTTTTTTTTTTTTTTTTTTTACATACTATGGCTGTACAAAGTCCATTTTTGACCTACTGAACACATTTTTGTCCCAAAGGTCAAAAAGTCACTCATAGACTTTCCTTCTGGTTCGAATAAGTAGCTAAAAGGTCTACAAAAGGCTTTACATTTTTTTCTTTTTTTTTTTTTACATATAATGGCTGTACAAAGTCCATATTTGACCTACTGAACAAATTTTTGTCCCAAATGTCAAAAAGTCACTCATTGACTTCCCTTCTGGTTCCAGTTAGTAGCTAAAACGTATACAAAATGTTTTAATTTTAAATTTTTTTTTTTTTTTTACATATCATGGCTGTACAAGAAGTCCATATATGACCTACTGAACATGTTTTTGGACTAAGAGTCCAAACACACTAATTCACTATACAAACTCATTGACTTCCATTCTGATTCCAATTAGTAGTTAAAAGGTCCACTTTTTTTTTGCGTTTTGGCTGTACAGAAGTCCATATTTGAATTAAAGAACATGTTTTAGGCCTAAGAGTCCTTAAATACTAATTTACTATACATACTCATTGAATTCCCTTCTTATTCCCTTTACAAGCCAAAATTTCCACAAAAATGTTTGACATGTTATGGCTGTACAGAAGTCCATATTTGACCTACTGAAAATATTTTTGTCCCAAAGGTCAAAAAAGTCACTCATTGACTTTCCTTCTGGTTCCAATAAGGCTGCGTTCACACTGCAGGCTGAAACGACCCAATTCCGATTTTTTTGCCCTTATGCGACCTGTATCTGATCTTTTCATGACAGTCTGAACGACACAGATCCGATCTTTTCAAATGCGACCCAGGCCACTTGGGTATGTGGTCCAAATCCGATACATATCCGATCTTTTGAAATGCGTCTTCAGTCTGAACTGCCAGGTCACATGTATCCGACCCGCACGTCGTTGATACGCTACAAACGTCATCATTGTACGTTGAAGTAGGCGGCTCCACACCCACACGTTTCTCTGTACCGACGTTGCTACCACTGCTCCACAAAACGCCATGGCCAAAAACCTTGCTCTCCTCCTCTTTTTTTATTTTCTTCTTAACATGAGAAGGTTGTAATGGTGCTGGCTCCGTTGCGAAAATAACTTTAATAAAGCTAAACGAACTCCAATGCTGACACCCATATTTGGCTACTTCCGTAAACAACAAGTGACGTCGTTGACCGTTGAGTACTCTTCTGCGCATGCGGGTCACTTCTGGGTCATTTCACGTTCACACAGGAGATCACAAAAGGTCGCATTTAATTGGAAATGTGAACGGCCTTGCAAAAAAATCGCATTTTTTCAAAAAATCGGAATTGAGCATTAAGCCCTGCAGTGTGAACGCAGCCTAAGTAGCTAATAGGTCTACAAAAGGTTAATTTTTCTTTCTTTCTTTATTTATTTATTTTTTTTACATATTATGGCTGTACAAGAAGTCCATGTTTAACTTACTGAACATATTTTTGGCCCAAGAGTCCTTGAACACTAACTTACTATACATACACACTCTTTGACTTCCCTTCTGAATCCAATTGCTAGCCAAAAGTTCCACAAAAAGGTTTTACTTTTTTTTTTTTTTTTTTTTACATATTATGGCTGTACAAGAAGTCCATGTTTAACTCACTGAACATATTTTTGGCCCAAGAGTCCTTGAAAACTAACTTACTATACATACACACTCTTTGACTTCCCTTCTGAATCCAATTGCTAGCCAAAAGTTCCACAAAAAGGTTTTAATTGTTTTTTTTTTTTGTTGTTTTTTTTAAATGTTATGGCTGTACAGAAGTCCATATTCGACCTACTGAACATATTTTTGCCCAAAGGTCAAAAAGTCACTCATTGACTTTCCTTCTGGTTCCAATAAGTAGCTAATAGGTCTACAAAAGGAATTTTTTTTTTTTTTTTTTTTTTACATATTATGGCTGTACAAGAAGTCCATGTTTAACTTACTGAACATATTTTTGGCCCAAGAGTCCTTGAACACTAACTTACTATACATACACACTCTTTGACTTCCCTTCTGAATCCAATTGCTAGCCAAAAGTTCCACAAAAAGGTTTTAATTGTTTTTTTGTTTTTTGTTTTTTTTACATGTTATGGCTATACAGAAGTCCATATTTGACCTACTGAACATGTTTTTGCCCAAAGGTCAAAAACTCACTCATTGACTTTCCTTCTGGTTCCAATAAGTAGCTAAAAGGTCTACAAAAGGTTAACATTTTTTTTTTTTTTTTTTTTTTTTTTTTTTTTTTTTACATACTATGGCTGTACAAAGTCCATTTTTGACCTACTGAACACATTTTTGTCCCAAAGGTCAAAAAGTCACTCATAGACTTTCCTTCTGGTTCGAATAAGTAGCTAAAAGGTCTACAAAAGGCTTTACATTTTTTTTCTTTTTTTTTTTTTTACATATAATGGCTGTACAAAGTCCATATTTGACCTACTGAACAAATTTTTGTCCCAAATGTCAAAAAGTCACTCATTGACTTCCCTTCTGGTTCCAGTTAGTAGCTAAAACGTATACAAAATGTTTTAATTTTAATTTTTTTTTTATTTTTTACATATCATGGCTGTACAAGAAGTCCATATATGACCTACTGAACATGTTTTTGGACTAAGAGTCCAAACACACTAATTCACTATACAAACTCATTGACTTCCATTCTGATTCCAATTAGTAGTTAAAAGGTCCACATTTTTTTTTTGCGTTTTGGCTGTACAGAAGTCCATATTTGAATTAAAGAACATGTTTTAGGCCTAAGAGTCCTTAAATACTAATTTACTATACATACTCATTGAATTCCCTTCTTATTCCCTTTACAAGCCAAAATTTCCACAAAAATGTTTGACATGTTATGGCTGTACAGAAGTCCATATTTGACCTACTGAAAATATTTTTGTCCCAAAGGTCAAAAAAGTCACTCATTGACTTTCCTTCTGGTTCCAATAAGTAGCTAATAGGTCTACAAAAGGTTAATTTTTCTTTCTTTCTTTATTTCTTTATTTATTTTTTTTACATATTATGGCTGTACAAGAAGTCCATGTTTAACTTACTGAACATATTTTTGGCCCAAGAGTCCTTGAACACTAACTTACTATACATACACACTCTTTGACTTCCCTTCTGAATCCAATTGCTAGCCAAAAGTTCCACAAAAAGGTTTTACTTTTTTTTTTTTTTTTTTTTACATATTATGGCTGTACAAGAAGTCCATGTTTAACTCACTGAACATATTTTTGGCCCAAGAGTCCTTGAAAACTAACTTACTATACATACACACTCTTTGACTTCCCTTCTGAATCCAATTGCTAGCCAAAAGTTCCACAAAAAGGTTTTAATTGTTTTTTTTTTTTTTTTTTTTTTTTTTTACATGTTATGGCTGTACAAAGTCCATATTTGACCTACTGAAAAAAATTTTGTCCCAAATGTCAAAAAGTCACTCATTGACTTCCATTCTGATTCCAATTAGTAGTTAAAAGGTCCACATTTTTTTATACGTTTTGGCTGTACAGAAGTCCATATTTGACCTAAAGGACATATTTTAGGCCTAAGAGTCCTTAAATACTAATTTACTATACATACTCATTGAATTCTCTTCTTATTCCCTTTACAAGCCAAAATTTCCACAAAAATGTTTGACATGTTATGGCTGTACAGAAGTCCATATTTGACCTACTGAAAATATTTTTGTCCCAAAGGTCAAAAAAGTCACTCATTGACTTCCCTTCTGGTTCCAATTAGTAGCTAAAAAGTCTACAAAAGGTTTTAATCTTTAATTTTTTTTTCTTTATTTTACATATTATGGCTGTACAAGAAGTCCATATTTAACTTACTGAACATATTTTTGGCCCAAGAGTCCTTGAACACTAACTTACTGTATATACACACTCTTTGACTTCCCTTCTGAATCCAATTGCTAGCCAAAAGTTCCACAAAAAGGTTTTAATAGTTTTTTTTTGTTTTGTTTTTTGACATGTTATGGCTGTACAGAAGTCCATATTTGACCTACTGAACATATTTTTGCCCAAAGGTCAAAAAGTCACTCATTGACTTTCCTTCTGGTTCCAATAAGTAGCTAAAAGGTCTACAAAAGGCGTTACATTTTTTTTTTTTTTTTTTTTTTTTTTTTTACATATAATGGCTGTACAAAGTCCATATTTGACCTACTGAACAAATTTTTGTCCCAAATGTCAAAAAGTCACTCAATGACTTCCCTTCTGGTTCCAGTTAGTAGCTAAAACGTATACAAAATGTTTACATTTTTAATTTTTTTTTTTTTTTTTTTAACATATCATGGCTGTACAAGAAGTCCATATATGACCTACTGAACATGTTTTTGGACTAAGAATATATACACACTAATTCACTATACATACTCATTGACTTCCATTCTTATTCCAATTAGTAGTTAAAAGGTCCACATTTTTTTATACGTTTTGGCTGTACAGAAGTCCATATTTGACCTAAAGAACATGTTTTAGGCCTAAGATTCCTTAAATGCTAATTTACTATACATACTCATTGAATTCCCTTCTTATTCCCTTTACAAGCCAAAATTTCCACAAAAATGTTTGACATGTTATGGCTGTACAGAAGTCCATATTTGACCTACTGAAAATATTTTTGTCCCAAAGGTCAAAAAAGTCACTCATTGACTTTCCTTCTGGTTCCAATAAGTAGCTAAAACGTCTACAAAAGGTTTTAATCTTTAATTTTTTTTCTTTATTTTACATATTATGGCTGTACAAGAAGTCCATATTTAACATACTGAACATATTTTTGGCCCAAGAGTCCTTGAACACTAACTTACTATACATACACACTCTTTGACTTCCCTTCTGAATCCAATTGCTAGCCAAAAGTTCCACAAAAAGGTTTTACATTTTTTTTTTTTTTTACATATTATGGCTGTACAAGAAGTCCATGTTTAACTCACTGAACATATTTTTGGCCCAAGAGTCCTTGAAAACTAACTTACTATACATACACACTCTTTGACTTCCCTTCTGAATCCAATTGCTAGCCAAAAGTTCCACAAAAAGGTTTTAATAGTTTTTTTTGTTTGTTTTGTTTTTTGACATGTTATGGCTGTACAGAAGTCCATATTTGACCTACTGAACATATTTTTGCCCAAAGGTCAAAAAGTCACTCATTGACTTTCCTTCTGGTTCCAATAAGTAGCTAATAGGTCTACAAAAGGTTTTTTTTTGTTTTGTTTTTTTACATATTATGGCTGTACAGAAGTCCATATTTGACCTACTGAACATATTTTTGCCCAAAGGTCAAAAAGTCACTCATTTACTTTCCTTCTGTTTCCAATAAGTAGCTAATAGGTCTACAAAAGGTTATTTTTTTTTTTTTACATTTTATGGCTGTACAAAGTCCCTTTTTGACCTACTGAACACATTTTTGTCCCAAAGGTCAAAAAGTCACTCATAGACTTTCGTTCTGGTTCGAATAAGTAGCTAAAACGTATACAAAATGTTTAAATTTTTAATTTTTTTTTTTTTTTTTTACATATCATGGCTGTACAAGAAGTCCATATATGACCTACTGAACATGTTTTTGGACTAAGAATCCATACACACTAATTCACTATACATACTCATTGACTTCCATTCTGATTCCAATTAGTAGTTAAAAGGTCCACATTTTTTTTATACGTTTTGGCTGTACAGAAGTCCATATTTGACCTAAAGAACATGTTTTAGGCCTAAGATTCCTTAAATGCTAATTTACTATACATACTCATTGAATTCCCTTCTTATTCCCTTTACAAGCCAAAATTTCCACAAAAATGTTTGACATGTTATGGCTGTACAGAAGTCCATATTTGACCTACTGAAAATATTTTTGTCCCAAAGGTCAAAAAAGTCACTCATTGACTTTCCTTCTGGTTCCAATAAGTAGCTAATAGGTCTACAAAAGGTTAATTTTTATTTATTTATTTTTTATTTATTTTTTTTTACATATTATGGCTGTACAAGAAGTCCATGTTTAACTTAATGAACATATTTTTGGCCCAAGATTCCTTGAACACTAACTTACTATACATACACACTCTTTGACTTCCCTTCTGAATCCAATTGCTAGCCAAAAGTTCCACAAAAAGGTTTTACATTTTTTTTTTTTTTTTTTTTTTACATATTATGGCTGTACAAGAAGTCCATGTTTAACTCACTGAACATATTTTTGGCCCAAGAGTCCTTGAAAACTAACTTACTATACATACACACTCTTTGACTTCCCTTCTGAATCCAATTGCTAGCCAAAAGTTCCACTAAAAGGTTTTAATTGTTTGTTTTTTGTTTTTTTTGTTTTTTTTTGACATGTTATGGCTGTACAGAAGTCCATATTTGACCTACTGAACATATTTTTGCCCAAAGGTCAAAAAGTCACTCATTGAATTTCCTTCTGGTTTTAATAAGTAGCTAATAGGTCTACAAAAGGTTATTTATTTATTTTTTTTACATATTATGGCTTTACAAGAAGTCCATGTTTAACTCACTGAACATATTTTTGGCCCAAGAGTCCTTGAAAACTAACTTACTATACATACACACTCTTTGACTTCCCTTCTGAATCCATTTGCTAGCCAAAAGTTCCACAAAAAGATTTTAATTGTTTTTTTTTTGTTTTGTTTTTTTTAAATGTTATGGCTGTACAGAAGTCCATATTTGACCTACTGAACATATTTTTGCCCAAAGGTCAAAAAGTCACTCATTGACTTTCCTTCTGGTTCCAATAAGTAGCTAATAGGTCTACAAAAGGAATTTTTTTTTTTTTTTTTTTTTTTTTACATATTATGGCTGTACAAGAAGTCCATGTTTAACTTACTGAACATATTTTTGGCCCAAGAGTCCTTGAACACTAACTTACTATACATACACACTCTTTGACTTCCCTTCTGAATCCAATTGCTAGCCAAAAGTTCCCCAAAAAGGTTTTAATTGTTTTTTTGTTTTTTGTTTTTTTTACATGTTATGGCTATACAGAAGTCCATATTTGACCTACTGAACATGTTTTTGCCCAAAGGTCAAAAACTCACTCATTGACTTTCCTTCTGGTTCCAATAAGTAGCTAAAAGGTCTACAAAAGGTTAACATTTTTTTTTTTTTTTTTTTTTTTACATACTATGGCTGTACAAAGTCCATTTTTGACCTACTGAACACATTTTTGTCCCAAAGGTCAAAAAGTCACTCATAGACTTTCCTTCTGGTTCGAATAAGTAGCTAAAAGGTCTACAAAAGGCTTTACATTTTTTTCTTTTTTTTTTTTTTACATATAATGGCTGTAAAAAGTCCATATTTGACCTACTGAACAAATTTTTGTCCCAAATGTCAAAAAGTCACTCATTGACTTCCCTTCTGGTTCCAGTTAGTAGCTAAAACGTATACAAAATGTTTTAATTTTAAATTTTTTTTTTTTTTTTACATATCATGGCTGTACAAGAAGTCCATATATGACCTACTGAACATGTTTTTGGACTAAGAGTCCAAACACACTAATTCACTATACAAACTCATTGACTTCCATTCTGATTCCAATTAGTAGTTAAAAGGTCCACTTTTTTTTTGCGTTTTGGCTGTACAGAAGTCCATATTTGAATTAAAGAACATGTTTTAGGCCTAAGAGTCCTTAAATACTAATTTACTATACATACTCATTGAATTCCCTTCTTATTCCCTTTACAAGCCAAAATTTCCACAAAAATGTTTGACATGTTATGGCTGTACAGAAGTCCATATTTGACCTACTGAAAATATTTTTGTCCCAAAGGTCAAAAAAGTCACTCATTGACTTTCCTTCTGGTTCCAATAAGG